>NW_023605777.1:0-80001 GCF_013339745.2 Dermacentor silvarum
AAATGAAGCAAGATATTTGTCGTACGTTTCTGGACATATACACGTCAAAACAATTCTTCCTTTTACAAGCATCGTACGTCACTTCGTCCTCATGACAGCGCTGCGCAGGTGTCTCGTATTGTGCTGATTTGCTTTTTGAGTTTCGGCATAGCTTGCTAGCGGCGTATTGCATTAAAGTTAAAATTTCCCGCTGGTGAAATTGTGAGCTTTCTGGTGGATAAATGTAAATCTTATATAAGTTCAGAAGCCTCGCACGAATAAAAAAATTGGTAGGCATTGCTATGAGCTCTACAGGATTTAATATAAACCACATGACTAGAGCTTAACTTCGTAACAGGTTGGACCTGTATGATTTTTTTTGCTAGTAGAGACAGTGATGACGGCGTCAATGTTTTTACGAAGAATAAGTTTTTCTTCCAGCTTTTAAAACAATATGTACGGGGCAGTGTCACCACACAAGTGACAGAGCCCTCTCCGCCAGTTTTTTATAGAAGGCGCGCTGGCGCCACTAGCCTTACACTTCAGGTCCACATATAACTTTCAGCGAAGCAGTGACGTTAAAGTGGCGGAGACGCTACGATGAAGGTGAATAAATTATCAAACTCTTTATTGTGGTGAACCAGTACACCGAAAGGAAAGTAATACATTACTGAAAATGACAGCGGTGAACACAGTCAGGGGTCGTCGACTCGAATCACGCCACTGGTGTGCGTCGTCTTCTACGTGCGTCATCATAAATTCCACAGTAGTCGCTGCTGCTCCTGCAAGTTTGAGGTTGTGCAGCAATATACAAGCGTTGTATCGAATCTGCCGAGCAACACCGTTCTCCTATCCAATGACTGACAACATTAAAGAAATTTGAGATAGAGCCACCGCGTCTTGCGCTGACAGATAACACGATAAAGTGCTAATTCGGTGAAAGTGGCCACAGGAATAATGCAAAACCATGTTGCGCGCGGCACATCGATGAACTCAAGTGCGAGGGCAGCTGATAACAGACTATAGTGTTTTAGTGAAACCAATGCTTTGGTAGAGAGCGTCTGTACGTTGATGCTATCTAATCATTTCGTGATGCGTCTTTATCGTGCCAGTTACTCGAATGTTGCCTTGGCTTGAAATTTATATGCAACATGCAGCAAGCCAAATGAATAAAGATTTGGGAAGGAGAATGTCCTTACGATCGAAATTGAGCGATTGCCTGAGCGCTCACTCCCAAAACGCGTAGACAGAACAATAATTTTGTCACCTTCGCCTACAATTCATCCCGTCATGAAACGGCCGGCTGCTCACCCTTTTATTTTCTGTTTGGCCGTGACTTTCTTTTGACTTTCGACACCATGCTTCCATGTGATTCAGCGTCAACCACTTCATATGCTAATGACGCAATCACCCGTGCGGCCATCACACGCATGGTAGCCCGTGATCGGCTCTCTTTATCGCAGGCCAAACAAAAGTCCCTTTATGATCGTCGACACCGAGATGCCTACGAGACGAGAGTTCCCTCCGGGATCTATCATCTTGCTCTGGCTCTCATATCGTCGTGTTGGCCTTTGCGAGAAACTCCTGTTAAAGTATGATGGCGCCTATTGAATCCTGCGCCAAATAACGTCGGTCACCTATGAAATATCTCCGCTGACACCCAAGTCATCGACTGCCACCCCACTAAGCGACATTGTGCACGTTTCCCGCCTCAAAGTTTACAACTGCGACACGCCATATAAACCATAGCAAGCACCGGAACGCTGCTTCATCCGCCGGGGGTTATGTCATGGTTGAGCGATGAAGGCGACAACGATGAAGGCATGAGTGAATGCTCGAGCTAGGGGGAGGCCTATGTTCTTGTGCTGTGTAGCTTGAAGAGTACCAACCAGCTGCTGCCGATTTAATACTCCCTGTAGCAGTACAGTGATGCGCGTTTGTTAAATGAACCTCTACATAATGTCGCAGGAATTCAGGTGCTTTATCGCGGAGTAAAGTTGAGCCAGAATTTTTAACATACCACTAACGCAACCGTGGCAGTGATATCAGGATGGGTGAGCTATGAGCTTAACCGTAAGGTTCGTGCGGAATGACAAAAAAAATGAACTTCTGACACGTGATGACCGCCGAACTTCTGACACGTGATGACCGCATCTGTGCATGGTCTGTATTTTCCGGACTATTCTCGCCATTTTAGTGCACGTTACATGAGTGGATTTATTAGTCCCCCATCTCCTCTCGTACTACGGTTGACATGCAGAGTCACCAGCGATTCCTCTAGCAGGTGCACTATAAAATGCTAATTCTGAGCTTGCAAAGAGTAGAATATGCGTAAAAGGCTTAAGGTCAACGAATAGACAAGAACCGCTTTACCCCTTCCAGAAATAATTATGACGGTTGGGATAAATTTTTTTCCCATAAAGTTTTAAGAAACAAGATTTTGACGCCACAGAAAAAGTGGAAACCTATTTCGACCAGTGAATGCCTAGCTTCATATTCAACAGTTATTTACCTCAATATAGTGCGTTTGCAGTTATATTCTGCTCTTTCACAAAATTACACTGAGCGTTCGCTGAAATTAGTTCTCCAACTTATTCACTAGCTTACCATTCAACATGCTCGTGCTCAGCCTATGGAGAGATGTACTTCAAATGCCTCGTTAAAAGTTTTCTGCTTTTCTCATAACAACAATTTTGTATATTGTTCGGCACGATAACGGCGACAAACTTCTGAACTTTGCAACATGAGAAGCTGCTACTTACATTCCGTGCTATGTTCGCACTTCAAGTGCTCCTTCGCGTCTTCGAACACGAACACTAGCTGTGCGGCCAAATGTAGCCTCAATGAAAAAACGAATGATATATAAATTTATCCGCCAAGGCTTCTTTTCTAGGAAAAGAGGGAAAATAAAATGCACGCGACAAACAGCGTAATGAGTTGTAGTATTGCACGCAGATTAGCAGAGAATTTTATTCAGCTTGCAGCATACGGCAGCCTGCTGATTTGCGCGAGCATGGTCGACACCTATAATAGTCTAAGATGTTGCTGCACTCATGCATGGTAACTCTATATGCCACAAGGAAAGAATGTGCCTTATAACAATGGAACGATGATTTGTGAAGAAGTAATTTGAATGAGGTTGACATCCCTGTTGCTAGGATGTTGGTACTGACTGTAGAGCTTGGTTATTCCAGCTGTAGCTCAAAACTTGGAACTGTTCTGCCCGTCAGTCGCTCATTGCGTACACAACGATCACTAATGTCATCGTTAAAACCATGCGAGCCATCGTTCAGCATGGGCTTCACCATCGCCATAGCGTTCACAAGAAAAAGCATTTGCCCGCCACTGTCATTCAAACTTGTGCCTTTGCGACAAGGAGCAATCAAGAGCTGGACACGCGGCATTATGAGCTGTCGCGCAGCTTTGTGCTTGGCGATTTTGGCAAGCTTTAGCGCTCCGGACAGACTCTGGGTATGGTGATGCCTGTGCATGCATTTAGGAGGCACAACAGGCAATAATGTAGCACACGACGACCATTTTGTGTGCATTGAAATGAAGCTGTTCTTTAAAAAATTGTGGTGTGTGTTCTTAGCGCGATCTGCTGTCGCAGTAAATGTGTTCAGGGCCGAACAAATTCACTGAAGCCTGCAGGCTTGTTTTTCCGCTTTACAATGATAGGGTCTCGGTTTCGGTACACTAAATTTTCGATTACTCCTGCGTGTAGTGCGTTCTTAGCGGACATTCGCGTATTAGACGTGTGTATAACACTGTGGTGGGGTGCGGTTTTGAGACACGGGCATAATAAGGCACACAGATAAGGAAACATAGTAGCTCATTGCACTATGAAATAGTCACCTACCATTTACCGCTCTCTTTCTCCTGTATCACCCACTTACCTTTACCCCGGAGTGCAGTAGCAGGCTGAAGACACGCCCTCCAGGCCGACCTCTCGTCTTTCCTATTCATTAAAATCTCCGCTTCCTCCTCGTCGTTGCTTTATACAACACAGAGACAAAAATGAATAGAGTAAACGCAAATACAAGCCAGAAATTAAACAAACTTTTACCTGAGATGGTTTTTTTATCAGAAATTCGGTAGGGTGCTAGTGTCTCTTTGTTTCGTACCTTGCAAGAATTGTTCCTATACACGTACGATAGTATTGAGCACTTATCATTTGCAATCTTCGTCTGTCGTGAATAACAAACGAGGTGTGAGCCCAGGATAGTTTGTAATCCATGATGTGCACAGTACGAGAGCAGACCTATAGTGACGGAAAAGCATGACGAGGACAAAAGTGCTGTGGAGACAGCGCTTGTCCTCCGTCGTGCGTTTCCGTCCTTTGTCTGCGGTCATGCTGTGCACGTCATCCGCAAATTTATTCTTTATTAGAATTCCTATTGGAAGTTAAAGAGCGTTAGATTGCGACGGTTCATCTGAATATTCCCGGCCGCTAAAATGGCGCAGTGTGTGTGTATTCTTCACTTGTGTCCCGTCTTGAAGCGCTGTTTTTTACAGCGAAGCTGTATACGGATAGGATCCGAGATTTTATGGCGTTAAAAAGTGACAGTGAAAGTGCCAACAACAAAAGCAAACGCATGTTGCCGCTCGCGTCGGAGCTTGGTTTAACGGCCACCAGTGTCTAAAACGATGCGTATTTGTACGTGGCACACTATACGTGGTACTCCGTGACGTGAGTTTCTTATGTTCGTTACTTGCTTTACTTTATGTCATCACGCCATAGCACTTAAATGTGCTACGCAGCAAGCAAAAGTAGTTGATACTTACGAAGGAAAATGTCTGCACCGTTGCTGATAAAATTGAGCAATCGCGTGAGCGCTTTACAGCATCGTCATACATACAAAATTTCATAGTCGTGCTGATTGAATATAAGAAGCTTTGCACAGTGTTTCAAGACGCCAAATATCACGGCACAAAAATGGGTGCGAACATGTTGCATAATGTTTGAATTAGTTTAAACAACTTGTACTAACAGTTATTAGTAAACACCTGTGCCCGTATTCAAAAATATCCGTATGGTAGAACTGTTCGTGAGAGCAACAGCCAGCAAATCATGATGTTTTATAGTCGTGTATTATTAGCAAAGGTTGTTGTCTGACGGCAAACACTTCCTAGAAACTAAAAGCTTGGTAAGTTTGGTCCCTCATGTTTTCTTGCATTTTTAAGTGTATTTATCAAGCTCACGAGCCGTTATATGTTTACTTTTTCTATTCCCTTTATTGCAATTTCATTTTCTTTGGCATTTACTGCTCAGTGTGACAGCAAAGTATCAGAGATTGCTGGCAGAAATGTTTGCGTTCGTTTCAATAAACTTGAGTGATAAGCTTTCCACAGATTTGCACCGCGCGCAGTCAGCAAGCCTATCAGACATTAGACACATACACTATGATTTCCACAACGTTCTTGGGTGCCTCATCACTTAGGCGGTTGGTAGTCAACACCGGCATTGTCAGAACACCGGAATTGTCGGCATTGTGACACCTAGATCAAATATCTAGGTGTCACAATAACAAGATCGTTGAAATTGGACGTACATATCAATAACGTTTGCGCACGCGCGTTCAAACAACTCGTATTTTTACGAAGCTAGCGACAGCCCCCACCTCCGTGAAATTAACTGCTTATAAAACCCTGGTTAGGCCGATATTAGAATACGGCAGCATAGTATAGATCCCGCATCAAAAATATTTAAACTTAGCATTAGAAAAGATTCAAAGCAGGGCACTCCGCTTCATATACACAAAGTATTCAAGGTATGACAGCGTAACTGCGCTTCGCACACAAGCATGCATACCAACACTTGCTGGTCGGAGGAGGTTGACCTGTTTGAAGTTCCTTTATCTTCTTTACCGTGACCTGATAAACTTAACAAAAACTGACTACTTGGTGCCCTCCGGACGTCACTCTAGTCGAACTAACCATGATAAATGTATTAGACCATTATTTTCGCGATGTAGCACCCTAAAATACTCTTTTTTTCCTTCAACAATAGATCTGTGGAATTCCCTCCCAAGTGACACTATTTGCACACAATTCGTGTCGGCACTCGAATTGCACCTTGAGTCATTATCGGAACGATGAACGCATTGTGGTCGTCTTGGCTGAGCGTTCCTCAAAAATTTATCAATGACGTATTGCCCCCAACTTCTTACACGCGCCGGTGTCCGTACGTTCTTTCGTAATTTTCTGCTCTCGGTTCTTGCGCATGTTTGTCCATTGGATAGTAGGTTAATACACTTTAAACTTGATACTGTTTGTACATTACACGGTACAGCCAATGTGCTTTTTTTCTGTATTAACTGCTTCTTGCACCTTTCAAGGCGTAAGCACTGTAGAGTTTTTTTTTTGTATTAACTGCTTCTTGACCCTTTCAAGGGGTAAGCACTGTATAGTTTGTTTTTGTTTCCTTGTATTTACTTCTCTCTTACATGGCGCGTGGATTGTAGCCATTGCCTTTTTGTTTTGAGCTTGCTGCAAACGAGTGTATGACAAAGCGCTACGCCTGTACTGTTTGTATGTCCGTTCCTGTATGAGACTTTCAAGGCTTACAGGATTGATAAATAAAATAAAATAATAAACAAAAATAAAAGAAGTAAAGCTGTAAAATATCCATATCCCACTAACGATCAGAGTTATCGATACGCTACTGCCGCAGGAATTGCTTGGCTGTTTGCACCATACGACTGTTGTTTCCGTTTGTTAGAGCGTGGTAATATGTGCATGAAGAACATGTATCTTCACGATGCAAACGACAGTGTCTTGAGACGAAAATTTGTTTTCCTGCCCTCTCGGTTCTGGAGTTGCTGTTGCTGTTGCTCTCCGATGCTGCAGCAGTCAGTACCACGGTGGAAAAACTTATTGATGTATACATAAAGGGTATGTGTGAGCGGAGTTCAAGTGCCAACTAATACGCTGATATAATGCCCAGTACGCTAACCGACAAAGTAGTGTCAGTAAGCGCACCTCGGTTCCGCGTAACAAAAAGAAAAATTGTGCATTAAACCTGAGCCGATTTCTGACTTTGGATTGGCCAAGTAAAATCTAACACAAGGTATTTGCCCTGCACATGTAAATCCTCTAGGCGACCATTGAGTAAAGGCTGATCAACCAACGCTTCTTCTGCGCTTAGTCGGCATCTCACGCAGCCTCCGTCGCCGATCCCAACATGAAAAATGTCACAGTGGCGGAACTCTCACCTGCACTGGTTGAAAACCTTTGCCGTGTTTTATTATGCTACCGGGACCTGTTCGACTTCGACGATAGTTCCTTCGTCCAGACGCTCATTGCCAAGCATCGCATTCATACTGCTGATGCTACGCCTATTCAGCTAAAACCATATCGAGTATTGGTGCCGGAACGCCAAGTAACTCAAAGTAAAGTGAGCAATATGCTCTATAAAACTTTGAGCTTTCTTTGACACCAAGGGCGTCACCGGTGGTGTTGCTTAAGAAGAACGACTTCACATGGCACTTATGTCTGGAGTACCACGATCTAAAGAAAATTATTAAGAAAGACGTGTACCCTCTTCCTCGTACTGAGGACACCCTTGACTGCCTTCGCGGTTCCAGTAGGTGCTGTACTAGATAAACGTCAACGTGGCCAGGATAGTGGTTACTTATGCCAGCAGCCTCCTGTCACCATCGGAGCGCAACTATTTAATTACGGATTGGGAATGCCTTGCTTCTGTCTGGACAGTTGTGAAGTTCTGACCTTGTCTCTATGGTTGACCTTTCTCCGTAGTGACTGACCATCATGCTCTCAGACAGCTTTCACCCATAAAGGACCCTACATGCCGCCTTGGTCAATAGGCTTTGGGGCTCCAGGAGTTTTCGTATTCTGTGGCTTATAAGTCTCGCTGCTTACACCAAGACGCTGACAGTTTGGTGCGTTACCCTGTTGACAACGCTGACCTCTATAATACCTACAGGGCTGCTTGAGTTTTCTCAGTATATTAGCCTATCCGTATCGCCGACGAACAACGTCATGATGCCTCCATAGCCCTCACCGACCGTTTTGAATGCTACCCAGTACCTATACCAAAAATGTTGCATGTGAAAAGACACACAGAAAGAAACTGTTTACGTCGTATTTACGAGAGCAGCACAGCCATAAACCAAGAAAGAAACTCGCTCATGCCAAGAGCCCAGGCGCTTACATCGTCACCCTCGTGGCGGTTTGTCTTTTCAGCATCTGTCGACTATATCGTAATAATGTAAAATAGGCTCACAGGTATCCAAACACACCGACATCTGAATGAAATGGTGCATTATATTGAACAGATTATTTGATTTAGTTGATTTTCTTTCACTTAGCCATTCGGTATTTGCCACTGGGTGTGCGCCTGCTCTGGACCAATGCTCCAGAATGGTTATGTGCCACTGGTACAAAAGTACAAATACTCAAATGAAGGAAGATATTTGTCGTATCTTTCTGCACATATACGCGTCAACTGAATTCTTCCCTTTACAAGCATCGCACGTCACTTCTGTCCTCATGACAGCACTGCGCAGGTGTCTCGTATTGTTCTGATTTGCTGTTTGAGTTTCGGCATAGCTTGCTAGCAGCGTATCGGATTAAAGTTAAAATTTCCCGCGGTTAATATTGTGAGCTTTCTGGTGGATAATTGTAAACCTCATATGAGGTTAGAAGCCTCGCAAGAACACAGACAATTGTACGCATTGCCGTTAGCTCTACAGGATTTAATATAAACCACATGACTAGAGCTTAACTTCGTATGCAACCAACATGAGCGTTGAACCAGTATAATTGTTTTTGCTAGTAGAGAAAGTGATAACGATGCCAATGTTTTTACGAAGAATAAGTTTTTCTTAGAACTTTTCATACAATATCTACGGGGCAGTGCCACCACACAAGTGGCACTGCCCTCCCCGCCAGTTTATTATAGAAGGCGCGCTGGTGCCACTAGCCTTGCAATTCAGGTCCACATATAACCTTCCGCGAAGCAGTGACCTTAAAGTGGCGGAGACGCTACGACAAAGGTGAATAAATTATCAAACTCTTTATTGCGCTGAACCCGTGCACAGAAAGGAGACTAATTCATTATTGACAACGACAGCGGTGAACGCAGTCAGGGGTCGTCGATTCGAGTCCCGCCACTCGTGTACGTCGTCTTCTACGTGCGTCACCATAAATTCCACTGTAGTCACTGCTGCTCGTGCAAGTTCGAGATTTTACAGCACTACTCAAGCGTTGTAACAATTCTGTGGAGCAACGCCATATTTCTATCCAATAATTGACAATATTAAAGAAATTTAAAATAGATCCATCGCGTGTTGCCCTGAGAGATAACACAATAAAGTGCTAATCCGGCGAAAGTGGACACAGGTGAATTGCAAAACTGTGTTGCACGTGGCACATCGACCAACTCAAGTGCGAGGCCAACTGTTAACAGACCATAGTGTTTTAGTGTACGTTGATAATACCTAATCATTCCGTGATGCGTCTTTATCCTGTTAGCTACTTGCATGTTGCCTTGGCTTGAAATTTATATGCGACATGCAGCAAGCCAAATAAATGAAGGTTTAAGAAGGGGAATGTCCTTACCATTGAAATTGGGTGATTGCCTGTGCGCTCACTTGCAAAACGTGTAGATAGAACAATAATATAATCATCTTCGTTTACAATTCATCTCGTCATGAAACGGCCGGCTGCTCGCTCTTTTATTTTCTGTTTGGTTTTGACTCTATTTTGACTTTCGACACCACGCTTCCATGTGATTCAGCGTCAACCACTTCCTATGCTCATGACGCCATCATTCGCGTGGCCATCGCACACACCGTAACCCGTGATCGACTCTCTTCATTGCACGCCGAACAAAAGTGATTTTGTGATCATCCACACAGAGATGCCTACTTCCCTCCTGACTCTATCGTTCTGCTTTGGCTCCCATCTCGTCGTGTCGACCTTTGCGAGAAGCTGCTGTCACGCAGTGTTGGGCACTATCGGCTCCTGCGTCAAGAAACATCGGTAACCAATAAATATTGCCGCTGCCAACTAAGCCACCGACTACCACACTATCAAGCGACCTTGGGCTTGTTTACCGCCTCAAAATTTACATCTGCGACACGTCATCTCAACCACAGCAAGCACTGGGACGCTGCTTCACCCGCCGGGGCTTATATGAATATTTGAGCGATGAAGACGTCAACGATGAAGGCATGACTGAACGATCGAGCTAGACAGGATCTACATCTACTTCGAGCTAGGCTGATGCATATGTTCTTGTGCTGTGTAGCTTGACGAGTACCAACCAGCTACTGCTGATCAAGTCCTCCCCATAACTATACAGTGATGCACGTTTGTTAAATGAGCCTCTGCACAATGTCGCAGGATGGCAGCTAGGAACTTGCTGAGCAGGACTTATTAACACCCGTGCGTTAATTCTCTCAGGAACTGCGCCTCTGCGCAACAGCCACGACTCTCCCGCAGCACAATCATTCGGAATAACAGTCCGCACTGGCATCTTTGAACACCTTTGATTCTGCAATAGTGCTGTTATGCGTTGTATTAGAAAAGAAACGACTATTCGGCGTTGTACAGTATATAAATAACGCTTGCATATATATATATATATATATATATATATATATATAAGATGGTTTTGCCGGCTATGAATATTATTTCTGCGAATGAGAGTTTTCTGTATAGTATTCACTAATTTAAGTGTGTTTGTCACTGCAAATACGTGCGCTTATTCTGGTTGGGAGTTCACCGATTAGTACATTTAGAATATCTATTTTTCTCCTTTCATATAGATCGTGAATGTATATGTATATGTATCCTTTGATTTAATTACCTAGCGTATAATACATTGGTCATTCTTCAGGCCACGCAGTTAATAAACCTGGTTTATTTCACTCTAAATATTGTTTTCTTCGATCATTGTCCCTGATAAATATCTACCAACAAGAAGCGCGTGTAAAATGACCAGATATCAATAATCAAATTTTCTTACGTAGCTTCATGTTGCAGAGATACCAGTTACCTTTATAAGACAGTGGTAAAAACGGCAGTTCATCTGGCTAAAACTACATTTGGTACCGGCCATCAAGAGTCATAGGCGCACCAAAGCAACTAAAACATAAAAAAAATGTACTGCACAGACGTTCTGCAAGAAAAACTGGGCGTCCGCCAGCGTCCGCGTAACGAAGACGCGCTCGCTAGCAGACGACGCGCTTGACAACGACAGCAAAATGCCTCAAATATATGTTTGGCAAAATGGTGCAAATATTTATTTGCAGTTGAAATAAATCACTATTTTAAGAGCGTTCTAGGCGCAATGAGCTTCGGCGCCCACCGCGAAAGTACGTTTAATATGCCACGGAGCGCGTCTCCGCACCAATCCAGTTCGCTCGCAGCGCCCTCGCACAATTTTTTCACACGCGGTGCCTCAGTGGGAGAGCGCCGTTCGGCCCACTCGACCATTGTCTATACTCGCGGACAACTTTCTGTGCCAATGAAGGGAAAGCTACGGAGACAAAGCGCTCACAAGTGAGAGCCCTTCTGAAAAGAGTCCCGTGTTTAAACACACGTTAGTATAGGCTGGAGAAGAGAAAACATAAACACCTTATTAGAAACAGTTAAATAATACACAACACACCACTGAGTGTAAAAGATTACTTATTTTGCGATTTTCCCCTTCTGCGTCTCGGCAAGCGCGAAACCGTCATACGTGGAAACTGCGTCGATTCAGCGTCTGTTCCGAGCAACCAAAAGCACTGTAAAACGCTGCCGGACTACTTGGCGCGGTAACACATGTGCAGCAGCCACGCGCCCGTAGCTTTCCCTTTATTGCCACAGAAAGTTGTCCGCGAGTATAGTACGCTCTAGTGCTATACATTTGTACTTCCATTGCGGCTCGTTATGTCTTGCAAGAAGTCTAGCCCCAATTGTATAACTTAATGCATTACCAATATGTATTTCAAAGAAATGTAACCCCGATTGTACAACTTCATGTATTACCAAATGTGCAGCAGGCTTTCACCTTCTTGTGTTGCTAGACTGTAACACCTGCCAAACTTTTGTTCCTTGCATTTTTGAAGCAGTTTGTCGATGGACTCTTGCTATCTCTGTTGACTGTGCAGTAGCTTGTCTACGAGGTGTTGCTGACTGATTGGATGCGCTAATTCTGCAGCTTGCTCTGTTTGTTCTGCAGTTTGTGTTCGAGGATTCGTTTGGCTGCGGCTTCGGCCGATGAGACAGTCAGGCACTAGTTTGCCTTTTCGTTAGTCACTTCGACAACTATGTATTCTTTGTCTAAATAAACTTGTATAGAAGTGCAAGCTGCTCGTACCACTCGAGTGCTCGAACCGCTTGATACGTCGGCGTAGCTCGCGACCTTGACGGAGCGCGCGCGAGAGCGAGAGCGGGAACGTGAGGCAGTCCGCACTATTGACTTGGACCTTCTGTGGCTTGGGGAGCTGCCCGCATTGATACTGCTCGAGCTGGTGGCGCAGGTGCCCAGCTCCGGGAACTCCTCACCGCTGGAGCTCCAGCAGTTGCCTCTTTCATGGAGCCTGTTGAGGAGCTGTCGGCGTAGATTGTAGTGTGGTGGGTTTGGCTTTATTCCCTTCTTTCAGTCTGTACTAGCAGTTACATGCCTATTCTCCGCAGAGTTTTCAGGTGGGCTTGCAATCGTGGTCTTATGGTTGTTCGGTCTTGCCGGATTTGTAGCAGAAATCCGGGATCGGTCTCGGACAGATGTCTTGACGCTGTCCCGTGTTACCACAGGTTTGACAGTAGTGCACTGACTTGCAATGTGGTCTACAGTGGACGACTACGCTTTGGAAGATGATGTGGATAATTTACAATAGAATCAGGGCAACACTTGACTTCAACCAACCAAGAGAACATGCGGGCTTCAGGAGGGGATATTCTACGATGAATCATATCCATGTCATCAATCAGGTAATAGAGAAATCTGCGGAATACAATCAGCCTCTCTATATGGCTTTCATAGATTATGAAAAAGCATTTGATTCAGTAAAGATACCAGCAGTCATAGAGGCATTGCGTAATCAAGTACATGAGGCATATGTGAATGTCTTGGTAGATATTTACAAGGATTGCACAGCAACTTTGGTTCACCACAAGAAAAGTAGAAAGATACCTATCAAGAAAGGGGTCAGGCAAGGAGACACAATCTCTCCAATGCTATTCACAGCCTGCTTAGAAGAAGTATTCGAGCTCAGACTGGGAAGGTTTAGCAGTCAGGATCAACGGCGAATATCTCAGCAACTTTTGTTTGCAGATGACATTGTCCTATTCAGCAACAATGGGGGACGATTTACAGCAAACGATTGAGCACCTAAACCAAGAAAGTGTAAGAGTGGCATTGAATATTAATATGCAGAAGACAAAGATAATGTTAAATAGCCTGGCAAGAAAACAAGAATTCAGGATCGCCAGTCAGCTTCTAGAGTCTGTAAAGGAGTACGTTTATCTCGGTCAATTAACCTTAGGGGACCCTGATCATGAGAAAGAAATTTACAGAAGAATAAAATTTGGTAGGGAGTGCATATACGGCAGGCATTGAGAAATCCTGACTAGGAGCTTACCACTGTCGTTGAAAAGAAAAGTGCACAATCATTGCATTCTACCGGTGCGAACACATGGGGCAGGAACTTGGAGGTTAACGAAAAAGCTCGAGAACAAGTTAAGGACCGCACAAAGAGCGATGGAACGAAAAATGTTAGGTGTAACGTTAAGAGACAAGAAGAGAGCGGTGTGGATTAGAGAAGAAACAAGGATAGCCGATATTCTAGTTCACATTAAACATGAAAAATGGAGCTGGGCAGGCCATGTAATGCGTAGGATTGATAACTGGTGGACCATTAGATTTACAGAAAGGATACCAAGAGAAGGGAAGCGCAGTCGAGGACGGCAGAAAACTAGGTTGGGTGATGAAGTTAAGACATTTTCAGGCGCAAGTTGGAATCAGCTAGCGCAAGACAAGGGTAATTGGAGATCACACGGAGAGGCCTTTGTCCTGCAGTGGACATAAATATAGGCCGATGATGATGTAGTAGGGAACGCGTGGTCCTTCGAAAAGTACGACTGCCGTGGTCGACTGACCCATCATTCGGGCGTGAAGAAAGGCGTCGGCCGTGCTTGCGATGATTCGATTCTCTTACTTGTACGCGTACTTTGTCGCTGAAGTCTTGCTGCGATAGTCCAATCGGTCTCCCTAAGGCGCGCATGACTTCAACGATGTTACATTTGGTGAGTTCGAGAACTGCCTGCGGGTGTTAGACTATCTTGAAGTCATCGAGTGGTAGGGGCGGCACCTTCGGTCTGCGCTGTGGCTGTGACAGTGATGGATTGGGCGTCTGCTTCTTTTTTTTTTTTGCCGGCGTCTTTATATTCGCGCTCTTCTTCTTGTCCTTTTTGTTTCTCGTGATCCACGCGCTTTCCGTTTCGATTGTTCTGCCGCTGCCTGCGTCATAGTTCTAGGTATCTTCCTCGTTGTCTTCTGCCATCGGGTCCGCTTGCATTGCATTTTCTTCAGCTTCTATCTAGCTCGTTGACATTTCGCTCGCTGCAGCTGGCTCTCGGTTCATCGTAGGAGCTCTTCACCGCGGCGTGGGCGAGCGTTCGTGCTCAAGCGCCGCGCGGCGCGACGGCGTTTCTCCCGATGTTATTGCGGAAGCTGGTTTGCCATTAGGCTTCATCGGGTGGGCGTGCGCTGGTCGGGAATAACGTTTGATATCTTGAGTTAAGGTGCAATTACCCGAAAGCGGCTAGTGTCCACCGATTTCTCTCGTCTTGCCGATTGGTTTAGTGCAAAGGGAACGCCAGCTGCCGCAGTAGTGCGTGAGGTGTAGCGTGAGGCGAGAGTACATCACTGCGAAGCCATGTCACCCAGGTGGTGTTGGTCACTTTCGCTGTCGCTTTCAAGCATGTGTTATGCGCGCGTTCCTTGTCCGCGCAAAGCTGTCGCATGTGCTCTAACTGCTCCTCGTTTAGGTAGAATAAAAACGCGCCAAGCTTCTCAACGCGCTCACTTGCCCTCGAGGAGTTCATAACTCGAATTACACTCAGTATCATTCAATTGGACATAGGGCACCTTCAAATCTGAAGTTGGCCCACACACAAATCTCACATTGGCCCACCCGCAAACTTAAGTACGTCGATCGCCATATTTCAGTTGTGCCCATCCAAAATTTCAAGTTAGCCCGCCCCGAAATTGAAGTTGGCCCACATGCAAATTTCAAGCAGGCCCACCCCCAAAATTAAGTTGGTCCACTTGCAAATTTCATGTTGGCACACCCTCAAACTTCAGTCTACTTGCCCCCAAATTTTCAGTTGGCCCAACCGCAAGCCTAAATTTGCCTATGTCCAAATTTCAAGTTGGCACATCCTCAAATATAAGTTGTCTTACACCATAATTTAGGTTGGCACACCCCAAAATTTGATGTTGGCCCACTACAAATTTTAAGTTGGCCCAAACCCAAATTTCAGTTTGCCCATTCCCACCCCTAAAATATCAGTTGGCCCACCTCCAAATTTAAAGTGGACCCCCCAAATTGCAAGTTGCCCTCCCCCCCCCCCCCCCCCGAGTTATAGTTGGCCGCCCCTACTATAACTGTCCTGTGCATTATCTATGGAGCCCTATGCATCTCTATGAGTATTCTCTGTGTATTTTTCGGGGTTTAAATTGTTACTTGTACCCCATAAAGTGACAAATTAATAAATCATCTACATTTACACAAGTATAACTATTATTTATCTTATCTTCATAAATTACGCATTTTTGTACAGATACTTTCCGCGTGATGAAGCTGGGGTACTCGGCCAAGGAATGGTTACCCATTAAAATTCAATTTTGTACTTCCGGTATTCGGCGGCAGTAGTCTGCTCGAGTCTAGATGCATTATCCCCAGCGCATGGCCATGGCTCGCTGGTTTCGCTCAATTCTCTCAATGTGCGGGTCTTCACCTTCCAGTGCGTTTTTCGCTTTCTGAATAAAATGTGTGCAGGCAAAGACTCATTTGAACGGAAGTGGACGCGCATGGCAAACGTGCTATTTTTCGTTTTCACAGATGCGGAATTTGTGGGAGACGTGTTTCACTAGGCCTTTTTCCTGAAAATAAACACGAAACAACCACGACGATGTGCAGTTGTTGGCTGCAAAGGCAGTGAGAGTGGTCAAGATGCACTGGTCTGGTTTCCGCAAGACGAGCAGCTTCGCAAGCCTTGTTAGATGGCAACCACTGGGTTTAATTTAGAGTGTCGTCGGCTCCGAAACCTGCCGTAGTGGCGTTCTACGTGAACATATAAAACCAAACTTAAACTACGCGTCGTTCAGTCAGTGCAAGGCTGAACAAGGAGTGGGAGCATCGTGGAGGGTATTAAACACCACATTTGATTGCCCCCAACTCGGCTTGTACTGAACAGATTGAAACACTTTTTGCAGAAAAATATTTCCAAAAGTGTGTCCTTTCATGCGAACTATTTGTGAAATAATTTGAAAATCGATAAAAAGTGTTCCACGGCTCCTTTAACCGGCGCCCAATGCATGGTACACGAGCGTTTTGGCCTTCCACCCAAGCGGAATGCGAGTTCCGCGGCTCACATTGAACCGGCGACCTCGAGCTCAGCAGCGAAATGCCATAGACTCTGGGATACCGCGGCGTGTAGCTCACGCTTTTGTAGATCGAAGATTGTATGTCATTTGTGCTACCCGTACCATCTCAGCAGACACCCCACTCTTGTTTTTGAGTGTGCGACAACGCTGACAGATTAATAAATACAGCTAACGCATCATCCATCGCTTTATAGTTCTGTTAAAGGTGACACCCGCAATATATATATATATATATATATATATATATATATATATATATATATATATATATATATATATATATATATATATATATATAAGCGTAGCAATATACGCAGGCACGACGTCAACTAGCGGAGCGGTGTTCTTTCGGTTGAACGATCTCATAGCATGAACGAATATCTGCTTGGAGCTGTTACAATGTGTAATAGACCCTTGTGATCTGAAATTCGCAATTTCACTCTATCCTAGCTATGACGCTTCCAGCCTTGCCTTGACATTTCAACCCGAAACACAGCAAGCAGATGCTGTTGAGGTTTTCCAAGAAAAACGTGTCTCTGCTCTTTCAACGGAAATTCAGTGATCACCGGTCTATTTATTTGGAAAACACATGGAAAAGTAAATCTATTATTGCCATGTTTCTAGAAAATCTTATGCTTGGTGCTGTGTCTCATAATGCCAGATGCCTTATGCCGGCTTAAAAGTGGGCTAGGCTTTTTAGTAAACACCAATAAAGAAACCATAAGTATTTTATTGGTGATCGGAGTGAAGGAACTACGAGCTTATATGAGGAGAATGATTCTGCTGAGCTTAAGAACAATCCGAGACATGGTGGGAACGTTTTTATGTGCACTGGATAGTTGCACCTTTGCTGCTGCTCCCTCAGCAAGTCTTAACCGATATGCTATAAAATAGCTGATAGCAGGTGTTGTTGGTATTACTTCGTTGCTGTATCAGGTGGCAGAGTTTATTTGTTGTCCAATCTCGTGATATGGATTACAAGTAAGATGGCACAAACAAGTGCAACAACTGTGTTAATTTGTCCTTATTCAGCACATATTACTGATGTGCAGGTAAATTGGGAGCCCTCATTATGCTCGCAGGCTCTACGTGAAGAGAAAGGCCTCACGAACTCCTTAAATTCTGCTTTACGCTTGAACGCTGGTTCCTAAGTATTTCACAGATATTTTTATAAAAGTACTATGCAGATACCTTGGAAAAAATATTCATTCCCTAACATAACATTTCAGCTATTCCCGGCCTAGAATATTATGAAATCGTAATTGCACAAAGATAATATGCATCTAGTGATCTTGTGGTATTTAAAAAAAGAAAAACGAAGATTAGCGGATGCCCAACTTAATTATCAGCTTAAGAAATTTTGCAAAATAAAGCAGGCCTAATAATAAAAATGAAAAGCAGCACCTTGACGTCTTGTAAAAGGTGATCGTGCCTCCTTAAGAACGTGCAGTTTGGTATTCATCAGCACACTACTTACCTACCATAGTGCCTGTTCGCACTTATCTACGCACCACGCTTTCTCCTAAAAAGCCAAAATCAGTTGTGCACCCAACTGACGATGCGAGATGAGGTTAAGCACTAGTAAACGGAAAGTCGCATTATCGTTCGAAAGGCGAAGCATCGATTACGATAGAAAATTAGGAGACAGCCATAGGAAGTAAGAATAATAGTTTTATCGGGCGTGTAAACTTGTAAACATTCGCTTACCAAGTCAATTAACGAGCATGGTTTGCAGAGCGCACAGACAAACATTGAACACATCACACTCGATGACCGCGGACGCTCGCTGTCTGTCGAAACGCTGGCGTGAGGAAGTGACCTTCGTGAGGAAGCGAAGTGACCTTCGTGCTGTCTATCACTTCAACGCAAATTGAGCGGCGAGAACACAGCGCACGCAATGCTACGAGCCGTCGGCCCACCTAGGCTGTGCCCCCAAAGCAGATCGCTTCCAAGTTACAGCCCGCGCGACCGCGCTTGGCCGAAGTACACCCCCTCCTTCCCTTACCCCGGTGGCACGCGCACGGCGGATGACGGCGCTTCCTCTCCGCTTTCCTCCCTTGGGCGCGCAAGATCGGGCCGCGATTGTCGACTCACCCTAGCCCGCTTTCACTCGCACATACAGCATACGGAGCGAGGCGACGGTGTTATGGTCCTTGGACTTTATACGGAACGTCACGGCGACGGCAAAAATGCACCTGGAGTGTCCCTATATTTGCTATCGCAATAATAAAGTTATCCAACAAGGCTTGCTTCCCAAGAAATGCTCGAAAAGACGGCTCATACAATTCACCATTTGACGAGCTTAAATATGCTGCAAAGAACTTATAAAGGCTAGCTTTGTTAAGCTTCTAGTACTGCGGCCTGTGGAGTGCACTCTCCTTGACAACAACTTTTTCTACTATTCTCAACGAATGTTCATTAGTTGGTGCATCAGCACTGCTAGGGCGACTCCAGATTTCCTAGGATAATCATCATGATCGTCGTCATCGTCGTCATCATCATCATCTTATTTTTATGTCCACTGCAGGTCGAATACCTTTCTCAGTGGCCTCTAATTACCTATATCTGGCGCTAGCTGATTCTTACTGGCACGTGAAAATTTACTTATTTCATCCCCCCACATAATTTTCTGCCGCCCTCGACCAGTGTTGCGGATTGGGCGCCCCCATTTCATTCCAATTCTATTCTGGAGAATGAGAACTTTCAATTCCTCGGAATGAAAAAAACTTAGCCCATTCCCACTCCGGGAATGGCCAGGCAGTTAAATTCCATTCCTGTAATTCCTCAACGTAGGAAAGACATCTTGATAGTTTAATCAAGTTTAACTGCAAGAATGCACAAACCACGTTACCAAGGTCAAGGGGAAGTACCTTGGTGACATACCTGGTACAGTACAACCACGCTACTAATTCCCCTAGGTACAGTTCTCCCGCTACCTATAGTCTTTACATGGTGAGCAAGTTTTAACAGCTTGTGATGCTTTAATATTGTTTAAGCTTAAATGTGTTAATGCTAAAATGACGACATAGCGTATTTTTATGCTAAGAAAAGTAGTGTTCATGGAGACCTTATATTATAGCGTCGTCAAGAGCAGCCTTTCGATGAACAGGCACAGTGCTGCACCCAGCGGTGACGGCCAACGTTATCGTCGGCTGGCTTGCCAGCCTTTCTCTTGTTGAGTGTACTCACGTTCGTGCTTTCTTTGAAGGTGCCGAATCAAATTAGATGAAACTCCGACTACAGCATGTATAGTTTCCAGTTGCGCACCGACAAGGGGGGGGGGGGGGTTAGGGTGTTGTAACCCCCCCCCCCCCCCCACACACACACACACACACACCACGCGTCCAGCCCCACCAGTCCAACGTGTACCTTCAGTGCTCTGTTCACATCATTGTCATTACAATTCCGGAGATGACGTGAGGTCGAATTTTCCTGCTTAGCAAAAACACTCTATCACTGTCCTGTATTTAATCATTCACTCTTAAATTACATTGACTAAACCACTGAAGCAATAGACATCGTCATGATCCTTGATGTTATTAAAATATTATAATTATTAGGCATTTTATTTGCTTTTGGATTCCTCTGGCTAAAGCAAATAAATTGCATATTATGCAAAGTGCTAGCTTCCCCAACCCCCTCCCCACAAAAATTCAACCTCCCCCCCTCCCCCACTGGCAGAGATTGCTTCCAGTGTAACATGTTGGAGGACTTACTGCGTGCGTGAGCCGCTGGGCGCAGGAGCCTGTGTGGATGTGCGTTATGGAAGCGCTGTTTATTTGCAATAAAAGGGTGGAAAAGAGGGTGGAGGTGGTAGCACAGAAAGCCGAGGGGGATGCTACAAAGCATTGTCTACAATTCACAGTATGAGCGAACTGCTAAATGAACAGTTAGGCTTCTCTAGCCGCCAACAGGCGCCAGCGCGGTGGCGGCGCCCCCCGGACCTCCCCTCTCTCCCCCCCCCCCCCACGCCTTCCCTCACCCTAGAACAGAGATCCCTAGAACAGAGCGAACGTGGGTTTTCTTCGGCGCGAATAGTAGCGTTGGGGATCGGGGAGATGCCGCCGTGGCCGCAGTTACATGGGTTCTCCTGCTTCGGCTGGTTTGCCGAACTAATGCTTTCAAAAGTTTGCTCTCTCTCTCTTTGTATGGAGGGAGACGGCGCGCAGATCATCGTGTACGACTGTGTGCTGAGCTGACCTGCAGACCTTTGTCGCCAGAGTTTCGGGCAAAGTCGTCACTTGTCTACACAGGGGGGACAGTATTGCAAAAGGGTTGGGGGGGGGGGGAGGAGTACGATGTGAGGCGGCGCGCAAGCTGGTATGCGAAAGCTTGCAGCATCGCGCCAACGTCAATACACATCACAACTTCGAGAAGCGCTTTTTCGAATATGCGTCCGAGTCGCCGATGGCGACAGAAGCAAAAACAAAATGGAAGGGGGGGGGGGGGGGGGAGACAGCAGGCGGCCGGGGCGATGGCGCCGCTGAGGTACAAAAAATGTCACAGTTTCGCCCTAAGGGCGCTGCACTGCCGATCCGGGCAGCATTGCATGTGTAGCGTGCGTTGGAAAATGTGGCCCGACGATTACTAACTGAATCAACAAGTGCGGTGTGAGCGCACACAAGCAAACGTGAATATATCACACTGAATGACTGCAGACAACGACTGGCAAAACGCTGGCAGCAAGCGCATATATACGCCGCAGCAGCGGGCGAAGGTACGTGCGGTCTATCACTTCAACGGAAACTGAGCGGCGAATGCAGCCCGCATAGAAAGGTCAGAGCCGTGTGGAGATAAGAGACGGTGCGGGCGAGCGACGAGCGCGGTTGTTGGCAGAGTAGAAATGCGCCCCCCCCCCCCCCCCCCCCCCCGCTTCCTCCGGCGCTGGCTTCCCGCTTCCTTGCTTGCGCGTGGGAGATTGAGTGGAAAGTTCCCCTTCGCCCGGTTGCAAGATAGGCCTTTGGTGGCGGAGCGCAGCGTCGCCCCGCCTCCCTCCGCGTCCCCCGCACGCTTCCGTTCGGGCATACGGCGCGCGGCGAAGATTTTATCTATACGGAACCTCACGGCGACGGCGACGATGACGGCAGAAATCCGGTTGAAGTGTCCATATAATTGCCATCGCAATAAAATAACAGGACAGAATAGTGGTTGGCGCGTTGCATCTACATGTACCGTACTTGTAATGAGCAAGCCATTTTAAAAATAGTGCTGTATTGTTAAATTCGAGGCTCTGACTTACTAATGTTTGAAAGTGGGCTGTTTGGTGCTTCGGCATATTTTGAGAAAACACAGCGCGTAGACGAAAAAGCACTCTGTTTTCGGAAAAACACGTAATTATATTCCCATTCCATTCCGGGCAAAATGCGCTTAATTCCAATCAAATTCCATTCCTCCAAGCGTTGTCGCCATTCCGTTCATATTCCATTCCGGGGTCGCGAAAATATGGAATGATTCCGGAGTCATTCCAATTCGGGAGTGGCAACTCCGCAACACTGCCTCGACTGCGCTTCCATTTCCTTGGCACCCGTTCTTTAACTCTAATGTTCCGCCGATTATCTGCCCTACGAACTACATGACCTGCGTAACTCCATTTGTTTCTCCTAATATTAACTAGAGCATCGGCTATCCCCCTTTGCTCTCTGATCCACACCGCTATCTCGTAAGGTTACGCCTAACATTTTTTTATTGCGATAGCAATTATATGGACACTCAAAAGCAGATTTCTGCCGTCGGCGTCGCCGTCGTCGTCGCCGTCGCCATGAGGTTCCGTATGACGTCAATGGAGATGAAATCGTCGCCGCGCGCCGAACGCTGTATGTGCGAATGAAAGAGCGCGAGGGGCGCGCGCTTTCACGGGGAGTGAACGCACGGCGGAGAACAAACGCGCGTTCTGCGCCGTGCTCCCATAAGGGCTGCAGAAGTAGGCGTCTCTTTCCTCCTTTACCATATCCATATATGTAGAGCAAACGCGCCTTCTCCGACGCGCGAGAGGCCATGGGGAGGGGGGGGGGAGGGGGAGGGAAGGGAGGCGACGGTTAGCTGCGGCACCGGCAACAGTCACCAACACCGCACGCATTTTGAGCGAACGCGGGCAAAACGCCGACGGCGTCGACAACAGTTCTGCGTGTTGCCGGTGCTGCTGCATGTCCAAGTTTATACAGCTGATAAAGCTAATATCATTACTCCGTATAGCTCTCTACAAATTTGCTATCGCAATTGATGCTTCGCCTTTCAGGTGAAACTGCGACTTTTTCCATCTCTCTGCGCGGTGCTCAAGTTGTGCCCTAGCTTCAATGTTAACCAAGTTATTGCCGTATATTTCAGCACCTCTAAAATACAATGATCCTAAACGTTTCTTTTAAACTACAGAAGTAAGCTCCCTATCAGGATTTGGTAATGCCTGCCATCATCATAATCAACATGCGGACAAGCTTCATGGCCGATCCCCCGTTGTGGGTATGTGCCATAGTACCGATGTACTGATCCTCCTTAACACGGCGATCACTTCAAAGAGCTGGTTGGCATGATATACACCGCCGGGTTCTTAGCCAATGCAGCGTTGTTGGTACATATGATAGTATAGAAATTATCATCGTGATAAACACGCGGAGACGCTTCGTGGCGGATTCACCATTTGCGGGTGTGTACCATAGTATCGACAGTGGTAAGCTCCTAGTCAGGATTTGGCAATACCTGCCATATGCACTCCAACCCAATTTTATTCTTCTGTAAGTTTCCTTCTCATGATCAGGGTCCCCTGTGATTAATTGGCCTAGATAAACCTACTCCTTTACAGACTCTAGAGGCAGATTGGTGATCCTGAATGCTTGTTCCTTTGTCAAATCCTGATTGGGAGCTTACCACTGTCTTTGAAAAGAAAACTGTACAATCATTGCATTCTACTGGTGCCAACATATGGGGCAGGAACTTGGAGGCTAACAAAGAAGCTCGAGAACAAGTTAAATACCGCGCTAAAAGCGATGGAACGAAAAATGTTAGGCCTAACGTTAAGAGACAGGAATAGAGTGGTGTGGATCAGAGAGCAAACTGGGGATAGCCGATATTCTAGTTGACATTAAGCGGAAAAAATGGAGCTGGGCAGGCCATGTAATGCGTAGGACGGATAACCGGTGGAACATTAGGGTTACAGAATGGATGCCAAGAGAAGGGAAGTGCAGTCGAGGACGGCAGAAAATTAGGTGGGGTGATGAAGTTAGGAAATTTGCAGACGCAAGTTGGAATCAGCTAGCGCAAGACAGGGGTAATGGGAGGTCGCAGGGAGAGGCCTTCGTCCTGCAGTGGACTTAAAAATAGGCTGATGATGATGATGATAACCATAGTATCGAACTAGTCATTATAATCAACACGTGGGGACGGTCTGAAAGAGCTAGTTCGTGTTGGCACGAACTCATTGTGATTGTGCCCTAATGGTTAGCACTTGGGGCCAAGGTTTGAATCCCGCCGCCAGACGTGCTTCTTTATTTTAAGAGACAAGGCATCTACTCGGCGGGAACTTGACCAGCGACCGACAGACCGACCGACCAACCCAGGCAAAACCATGGGAGGGTATACAAGGAAGCTTTGCTTTAAAATAAATATACCTGTCAAGGACAGGTTTTGTAGGAAATGCAGAAAAAAAAAATGATGCCTAGACCCACCACTTGGCGAGCGTCTATAGTAGGCATAAAAATTCGCCAAACTCTCTTAAACTTCCTGCACAAGGGCGCCTTGATGCGCCTTCTCCTACTAGACGCCTGTTATAACATTGTCAGAGAAGGTAGCAGAATTTCTG
This sequence comes from Dermacentor silvarum, assembly GCF_013339745.2. Taxonomy (NCBI): domain Eukaryota; kingdom Metazoa; phylum Arthropoda; class Arachnida; order Ixodida; family Ixodidae; genus Dermacentor; species Dermacentor silvarum. The sequence goes on from NW_023605777.1 coordinate 24,396, forward strand.
CAATATATCACTGGTACGACAACACCGTAATATTATAGGTAGAAAAGCCCTTTGTGAAGGGTAGATGAAAGCTCATGTGAACAATAAACATTCACTGTGTTTCATATAATTGCTGGTTAAGGTATGATGAGATAACTTGGTATTTTCTTGCATTTGGTATTTTCTTGCTCATGTCAACGGTACATGGTGAGCGCTGTTGGCATGACATATTCGTTGGGTACAGTTCCAGCTCAAAATCTTAGACGGACAAAGTAGCGTGCACACAAGTGATACTTTCAACAAGTGATACGCACCCCTTCACTATTAACCACTTTGTTAAAGATAGCAAGGTACAGCTTGTGTCTGGGCATACATGCCTGCATGTACGATTTTGAGCAATCCGCCCACGGATATCAATGACACATTCCATCAGTCATATATCCCTGTAGAGAACTTAATATTTATTCGGAATCGCAAGGCAAGATAAGAAATGTATTATAGGCATTCGTCACATGAACATATTTGCAACGGTAATCAATCCAGATTGCCTTCCTGTTTAAGCTGTTCTCGCGGATTCGGTTATGAAGCTTAATCGCTCTGCAAAGCTACGTGTTAGTAACAATATTAACATAGTCTAACGTGGTATTACCAGGCGTATTTTCACAACAGCCGCATGTGCCATTGAAGTAGCCCTCGCTTATCGTTGTTTGTTAAGTTAGAGCTATTGTTAATAGCCGGACGTGAAACGCAGCCCCTGTAAAAAAGTTGTCGCAGTTTCACCCGAAAGGCGAAGCATCAATTGCGATAGCAACTTAGTAGAGAGCTATACGGAGTAAGGATAGTAATTTTATCCGCTGTACAAACTTGGACATGCAGCAGCACCGGCAACACACAGCACTGTTGTCGACGCCGTCGGCGTTTTGCCCGCGTTCGCACAAAATGCGTGCGGCGTTGGTGACTGTTGCTGGAGCCTCTGATATAAATAGGCACTTGGTGCCGCAGCTAAACGTCGCCTCCCTTCCCTGCCCCCGGATTCACCTTGAGGAACGCTTGGGGGGAGACGCATAGCGGAGGACCAGCGCGTCGCTCCAGCTTTTTCGCCTTTCTCAATCTCGCATGTGCCGATTTTCACCCGGATTTTCATCTCTACGGACCCAGCAAGATTCTCCGATCACGGGGAGGTGCGGACTGACGGATTTGAGTGAGGTTTTGACAATTTTTCGATCCTTTTCGACTCGGAAGGTCGCACTCCGGGTTAGGCTTGACGACGAGTACGCCCGTCGCCGGCGGCGGCGGAGCAGCTAAGCTTAACACGGCAAGGAGCGTCTCGGCGCCACTTAGAGAAAGCATGCAGCCGATCGAAATCGACGGCGAAGATTTTCGGGAGGACGACGCGAACGATGGTGCTTGGAACCTCGTTCAAAGGAAATCTACGGGCAGAAAAAAGACGGACGCGTTCGAGTTTCTGAATCGCCCTCGGATAGCTGAAGATGGTGGCCGCGTTGGTGGCAAAAGTGGTCGGCGCATACCGGCGCTGAGAAGGAAGGTTTTCGCAGCTTCTAGAATGCCGGAGCTACCGGAAGAGCATCAGAAGATCATTGTGAGGCCGCGCAACGGTCTCGACTTGAGAAAAGCCAGCCATTACGGCGTTTCTACGGCTATCTTCAGAGCGGCGGGGATTTCCAGTATGGAAGCGGAGACCGACGTGGTGTGCCCGAACGTTGTTCAGAACATCGTGGTCGTCTGTACGGAAAAGGAATCCAACGCAAAGAAGCTACTGAGAATCAAGTCAATTTTGGTCAACGGCAAAGAACACGAAGTCAACGTGTATGCTGCTGCCGGAAACGGGTTCGTCAAGGGAGTGCTACGCAACGTAGAGCCGGGAATCAGCGAGGTGGATCTCAACGCCCTCATAGTAAACCGGAGAAATCCCTCGGCGCGACAAGCCAATCGTATCAAGGAAACGGGTTCGGTGATTGTCCTCTTCGATGGGGACGAAGTGCCGGACTACGTGCGAGTTGGCCAGACCCTGTACAGATGCTACCTGTACAAGAAGCAGATCGAGGTTTGCTACAACTGCGCCCGCATTGGACATCGTGCCGATGTCTGCCCGACGCCTACGCTCAAGGTATGCCGCGGCTGCGGAATTACAAACCCCGCGGACGGCCACGAATGTCAAGAAAGATGCAAGCTCTGCGGAATTAAAGGCCACCCCACCGGCGACAAAGTATGTAAGCAGCGATACCAAACGCCGTTCATCATCAGACAAAGAAGAAGAGAGCGCGCCGAGGCGCGCGCCTTCAAGTCAAACCCCATGGACTTCCCTCAACTCATGCCCAGCGGTGCAGCGATGACGCAGCAAGGCTGGGTTCAGCCCTTCACAGTGGGCGGTAGTCCGATCCTGCCCGCCACGGCAACGTGGGCCGGCAGACCCTCGCCACCAGAGACTACGAGAGCTAGGCAGCAACATCTTCAAAAAGAACAGAGTGCGGCACCCAAATCGCAGGTAAGCGGGGGCAGTTTGCAAGAACAAAAAAGAGAGAGTGAGGAGCTGGAAAAGATTAAGGAGGAAAATGCTCAGCTTAGAGAGCTCGTGGGTGAGATGAGAAAAGAGATGGCGGAACTACGGGCGGCTATCTCCGCGCCGCGACAGGAGCGGGATCAGGCCAGCATGGTGGGCCGCAAAAGAAGGGCGATAGGAGAGACCCCGGAGCCGGATGGCTTCGAGGCATTCCAACAGCAGATTAGCCAGACACTAGCCAGGATATCAGAGGCAATAACCAGAATCGGCACGGATATTGTCGATCTTAAGAAACAGGGAACGGAGCAGAATCAAAGAATATGTGAATTGGAGAAAAAACAGGGCTTGCTGCAACGCACAAATTCACAACCCAACATACTCATGGCCAGCGGGAAGCCGGATGGCCAGTCAAAACCGTTCAGTAAAAATGGCGGGGGACGATAAAAAACACAGGGATCTGCGCGTGTGGCAGTGGAATTGCCGCGGATACAGAGGCAAAAAAGCAATACTGGCTCAATACCTGCGCACTCAGGAAGAGAAACCGCAGGTGATACTCCTGCAAGAAACCATAATAGAGGACGTAACTATTAACGGATACGAAGTCTCGGTTCGCAAAGGGGAGAATGGCAGAGGTGTGGCGACCTGTGTCAAGCGCGGCATAACCACCATAGACCATGGAATTCTGGATAAACGATCGAACGCGGAATACATGTGCGTGGAACTCCTACCGGGTAGACACTTTAGAACGGGCTTCCTTATACTCAATGTATATAGCTCGCCCAAGAAGAAGGGAGAACGCTTCTACGCGCTCATAGCCAAGGCAGCCAGTATAGCGGCGAAGGCGGGGATTCCCCTACTTGTAGCAGGAGACTTTAACGCACCACATACCACATGGGGCTATGGGGCGAACACACCGAAGGGAGAATCGGTCGTGAAATCCCTTCACGATCATGGCTTCACTCTTCTTACAGATCCACATTTCCCCACTCGCATGGGTAACTCGGTGACCAAACCCTCTTCACCCGATCTCACTTTTATCAACTACACAGGCCACAAAACATGGACGAATAGGGGGGAAGACCTAGGCTCGGACCATTACATTGTGGAGACGTGCTTATACGCTAGTTGCAAAGGTACGAGGTCTCACAGAATAGTAGACTGGAACAAATTCAGAGTCAGCAGGAAGGATCTTCTTTGCGAGGGTGGCTATGACGACTGGAGGGATAAACTCCTCTCTGACGTCGCTGCCGCCACCAAAGAAGTAGAAACAGACGCCGACATTGAGGTTATGGACAGCCACCTTGCACATCTTATGGAAGCTAAGCGCTCCATCAAACAGCGATGGGAAAAGAACAAACTGAACCGAACGCTCAGGAAACGTATTGCGCGGCTTAATACGCAGATAGCCCAGTACGCGCAGGAGCTGGAGAGGAAACAATGGATTGAGGTGTGCGACAAAGTCGACGGACAGATGAGGGTAGGGGGTAAATGGAATCTGCTTAAACATTTCCTCAAGGCAGGAAACACCCGCAGTGCACAACGGTCAGCCATTGAGCGCCTTGTTCACAGGGAACTAGAGGGCAGGGACAAATATGAACTCATGGACGAACTCGCACAACGCTACCTGCCAATAGCAGTCGGGAGAGACGAGCCCGAGCAGTCCGCCTACGAAGGAGGGGAGGTACAGGAAATAGATGGCGATATCACATCATGGGAGGTGAGGCACGCACTCCACAAGCTCAACAGTACGTCGGCCCCTGGGGCGGACGGACTTAACAATCGCATGCTGAGAAACCTGGACGATGATTCGGTAGACTTTCTCACCGACATGTTCAACAAACACTGGCGCGCGGGCACTTACCCCAAGGAATGGAAACACGCTTCGGTAATCCTCATACCCAAACCAGGCAAGAAATCCACACTGGAAAACTTCAGACCTATCTCACTAACATCATGCGTCGGAAAAATCTTTGAACATGTAATCAACGACCGGGTCTCGAGATTCATCGAACAGAGTGACATCTTCCCGTCGAATATGCTAGGCTTTCGCCCGCACCTTTCGACGCAAGATGCCATGCTACTCATTAAGACTCAGGTGTTGGACGCCTCGGCCAGGGACCCCAGGGTCATATTGGCCCTGGACCTGACTAAGGCTTTCGACACAATTGACCACAGTCATATACTGGCATCCATTTCTCACATGGGGCTTGGATACCGCTTTCATAACTTCATTAAGGCCTTCCTGAAAGACAGGACGGCGACCATTAAGATAGGGGACGTTCAATCCAAGGAGTACACGCTCGGTAGTACGGGGACGCCGCAAGGCGCAGTGATCTCTCCACTGCTATTTAACATCGGCATGTCCCCCCTTGCCAGGAAACTTGACTCGATGAAAAAGCTAGGCTCAGCCATCTACGCCGACGACATTACTTTATGGTCGCTTCAGGGCTCGACGGGAGAAACGGAACAGACACTACAAGAGGCGGTCGAAATCATCGAATACCACATAAGACTAATGAACCTTCGGTTATCCAGCAGCAAATCAGAGCTGCTGGTATACCAGCCTATACGTATGGGGCGCCGACCTAAAGGCTGGATTCCGGTAGAGGAGGTGGATATACACCTAAGAACGACAGACGGCGAGGAAATCCCTCGGGCAAACACACTACGTATTCTGGGCATGCTAGTCTCTGCAAACGGGAGAAACACAGCCACGATAGAGAAGCTGCAACAACACACAGCGGCCACCATCCGCCTCATACAAAGGGTCTCAGGGAAGAAGGGCGGCATCAAAGAAGACAATCTTCTTCGTCTTTTTCATGCGTTCCTTCTCAGTCACATAAACTATGTGGCCTCCATGCACAATTGGAGCACGGCAGAGAAGAAAAAACTCGAGGTACTCGTCAGGAAAACGGTCAAGCGGGTGCTAGGTCTCCCCTTGAGAACTAGCACAGCTAAATTACTATCTCTGGGTGTTCACAACACTATAGACGAACTGATCGAGGCTCAGCGTATGGCACAGGTCGCCAGACTCTCTAACACCACTGTAGGCAAAACGATTCTCGAAAAGGCAGGCATCAACTCGCCTCTTATTTTTGAAAGGGCAACTCCACTGCCACAAGCAATTAGAGAAATTATCGTAGTTCATCAGCTACCCAGAAACATGCACCCGATTCACAATGTGGGCCGACGCAAAGCCAGGGCTAAGGCCATGCTAGAGAAGCTAGACAGCCGGGGGGATGGCGCAATCTTTGTAGACGCCGCTAGAATGACTGCAGACAAATACACGCTAGCGGTAGTTAACAAGGAAGGGCGGCTACTCAATGCTGCTACAGTTCAAACCAAGTCCGCCAGCATCGCTGAGCAAGTAGCCATTTCGCTCGCTATGACAATGGAAGGTACCTTCACCATCTTCACCGACTCCATGTCTGCCGTAAGGGCTTTCGACTCGAATCACATCGCGGAAAAGGCCGCCATGATTCTGACTCACTGCAAAGTGTACTCTCACGAGTTGGTGTGGTTTCCCGCCCATCTGGGTGGGGCCGTCGACGGCATCCCCAACCCCAACGAAATGGCTCACGCCCGGGCGCGAGGACTCGCGTGCCGCCCCGGCGCGTCGGGTCCTTCTCGACCGGGCCTCCCGCACCCCGACGGGTGTGGGGCGGGAGTTGGAGATGCTACCGGCGGAGACGCACTGACCACCTTTAATGAGATCACGAATCACTACAAGCTAGGTAGGAGAACCCTCCCCACTCCGCACAAAGAACTTTCCAGAGGCCAGGAGATAGCCTTCCGACTAATTCAAACGAACACCTTTCCGTCGCCAGCCATTATGGCCAGCTACATGGATATCTCCCCTCAGTGCTCTCTCTGTGGCGAATTAGCCACCTTTGGTCACATCATGTGGCGCTGCCCCCGCTTACAAATCAACTCCAGGGTCCATCGCATCGACGAGACCGACTTCTACACCTGCATCACGAGCTCCGACCTTCGGAGCCAGCTATGGGCGATCCAGGGGGCCTGCGAGGTGGCAGGGGGTCTTGGACTCCCGGTACCGACGTGGGTGACGCCTAAGGAGGGTCGCTAGTCCACCCTCCCCCCAGGATAAAATAAAGTTCTTCTGTCTGTCTGTCTGTCCCTGCCCCCCCCCCCCCTCCCCGCGGCCTTTCGTGCGTCAGAAGAAGGCGCGTTTGCTCTACATATATGGTGATTGTAAAGGAGGAAAGAGACGCCTACTTCTGCAGCCCTTAAGGGAGCACGGCACAGAACGCGCGTTTGTTCTCCGCCGTGCGTTCACTCCCCGTGAAAGCGCGCGTCCCTCGCGCCCTTTCACTTGCACATACAGCGTTCGGCGGCGCGCGGCGACGATTTCATCTCCATTGACGTCATACGGAACCTCACGGCGACGGCGACGGCGACGGCGACGGCAACGGCGACGCCGACGGCAGAAATCTGCTTTGGAGTGTCCATATAATTGCTATCGCAATAATAATATACTTTATCGTTACAGTAGTGACGCGAACTGCTTATCTTCAATTTTTGATGAGTGAGAACAAAAATTATAGTTGAAATTCTTATGATCATTCATAGGCATATTTCATGTGTACTGGTACAGGTCGAACTAAAAAAAGAAGAAGAGATAAAGATGACAGTCACTTTAACATAGGCAAAGAGGATGGAGGCGAAAGCCTGCGTGCTTACGAGACATTAAATGAATTACTTTGACATTCTCACTGGATTGCGTTGTCACTTCGTGCTACTTGTTTTCTTTTCGCTGTAGGTTTAAGTAGTTCATCCTCCGAAGACGTACTTTCCACTTTCCATCACGCGACAAAGCGCGTACAGTAGGACTAGACAGAATGAAGCACGCCGCCTCCTCGCCGTCTCCGCGCCGAGTTTTATACGAGGCGCCACACTCTAAACATTTTTACACCTTTCCGGGTGTATAAAGGGTGTTTGGTTGTCGCATGGCTAACACCCTCACGTTTAAGGGCTAAAATCAAATTGTTGCTGGGAACGATTATTGACATCTTGGTTGCCGATTTTTTCTTGCAAGTAAAAATGATGACAGCTGTACAGGCGACATAAAAAAGTTGCAGTGGCTTAGCTGGGCTATGCCAGGATATACGTAGCGTTAGCAAAGGTTCAGCTGATTATTCTTAGCTTTCCTGGTTGTCTAGATTGTCAAGGATTAGCTTGATTGTCATGCTTACTGCTGCTCCAATGACACACACGCGGTATACGTATTATGTGGCACATGTATTCATTCCTCCTACGCTCAACCGCTAATTGCCAGGCAACTACTTCGGGATCCGATGAGTCAAGCTTCTCCGTTCTTCTGCGCTGTTGAGCAGCATTTGCGCTCTCCTTCTCCATGGCTATACCACACTGGCAAACGCCAGTCAGAAGCGCAGCGGCTCCAGCGCAGTGTCAGACGGCGACTGCGCAGCGAGCGCGCGCCGGCGCCAGTGCGTCTACCACGGCTACGACGTCACTCCTCTGGAATGCGCAGACCGGCGGCGGTGAGTCGCGCGCGGCGGCGGCGGAGTGCGCGAGAGGTGCCGGCTCCGGTGGCTCCGGTGCGCAAGCCGTGTGACATCACTGATCCTTGCGCATGCGCAGCACGGCTCTTGATGTGCCGCGCGAAACGGGCTTGGCTAGGCCAGTGTAGCTAACGCTACAAAAGTGCAATTAATTAAAGTTTCCTACCTATCGGTGAAATTCTTCTGTCGGATATTTCTGTGCGCCCAAGGCTGTGAGAATGATTGCATAGTTTTCAACTACGTATTTTGTCATCGTACGTCTAGTCAGAGCTTCGTTGTCGTCCTCTATAAAGTTTTGTGAGGCCCTTACGGTAGGGGTGTTACCCCTGTGACAGGCAAACGTCCTTAAGGTTGTAAACATTTTTTTTACCATAGGTTCTTTTTTTCTAACCGGATGTACACGTAGACACCGTATGATTGATTGCGGTAGACATGGTAGACACATAGTTCATACTTGATTCCCTTTTAAGCGAAGCTTTATAGGTTCCCAAGTGTCGGCGGTGGTGGTGGTGGCGGCGGTGTCACGCTGAAAAGTGTGCCGATCCTGGCTGTAGTGCAGAAAGGGTCCAAGCTCAATGGCACATACCAGGGACAAAAATGTAAGAGAGAGAGAGTAAGAAAGGGAGAGAAAGAAAGGAAGAAAGAAAAAGATAAAAAGAAAGAAAGAGAAAGAGAGAGACAGACAGAAAGAAAGCAGTAAAGATAGAAAGAAATAGGGAGAGGGGAGAGAAAGAGAGACAGAGAAGCAAAGAAAGAGAAAGAGAGAGAGAAACAAAAAAAGAAAATCCTCACGAAGGTCAGATACACACACGGCAAGCTTCGCTTACCCCCATTTTCTCGACAGGGGAAGGGCTGGTGTCTTTTCACCTTAGATCCTTGTTAATTCATATTTGATTCACCTTAATTCCACTTACTTCATTCACTTAATTTACCTTTGATTCACGTAATTTACCTTGGATTTCTATTGAACACCTAAAACAATTACTTCACATTTAAACGCATCCCCTCTAATCATTTAACATGCTATTTACTCTGTCTAAGGCATCACTTGGATTTTCGTGCCATTACGCCGCGCGGTCGTCGGATTTTTTGAGCCATGAGCCATCTAAGGCTTTCGCCTTAAAAAGCAACGCTCATTGCAGGACCTGAGCATGATGTCGTCACGTCGTCCATCCGAGCAGTGTTATTTCGCATGGGCATTAGCCTTATTTGCAGGCTATACAAAGTACGGCTACCCTTAATTGCGCGTGGACTACTACCCCCCCTTGAACATATAATTCAATCTGTTATGTACGGAAAAATTATGTTCTATAACTATACAGGTGCCGTGCCATGCATTAGGAAGTTTTGAATATGTAGGGAATGCAATTGGCTGGGCCTACAGGACAAGACATGATTAATAAATAAGAACGTACATGGGTCTTGGATAGTTGAGTTCACTAAGTTGCTTGGGGACGGTATTCCGGACTGCCTCTTCATGCACCCAAGTCTACCGGCCATAAGGCTCGCATAATAGAGCAGTTTATTGCAATGTTCCAAAGGTTGGCAATTATGCGAATCTGCAATGAGTGAGTGAGTGAGTGAAATAACTTTTATTACAGGTCCGGCGAGGACGCGAACTCGTCGCGCACCCGGCTAGTCCCACGTCGGGACCGGCAGGTCTAGCCCACCAGCCCGGTCGCGGGCACACCGGACAGCCAGGATTTGCTTGTCTAGAGCGGGGCTACGCAGAAGCGAGTCCCACTCATCCTTGCTGAACTTGGGAATCAGTTTTAATTTCACGATCTGTTTCATGAACCCATTCGAGCTCATACCTCTGAAGCAACGTGCAATTGAAAGCGGACAAGCAAGGGAAGTCACCATTAGGCAATAGCGCTTAATAATTTGTACTATGCGTTGTGCCGGGCATAGATCCTCAGTGGGGTGGATAGAGCGTGTGCATGCAGTTCACAAGAGGAAATAATTTAACGGACGAGGGTAGCGTTTTGTGCATCGCGGAGAATTTGTTATTCAGACAATGGCGGTTTCAGATACGAAAGTCTGTCGCTGTCGCCATAAATGAAATCAGCGCCAGAATAATCGCTGAAGTCCTTGCCTTAATTCTGCATGCTAGTTTGTTTCCTTAACTTCTGTAGCAGATGAACAAGCAACGAACTTTCTCGAACACAGTCTCAAAGATACATGTAATAATCGCCTGATACACCTGCATAACTGTACACTTTGTGTTGGGACTCATGGGTTCATTGCTCAGCGTCATAAAAATGTAAGACGTCTTAAGCAGGAAATTCAATACCGTTTGATCACACTATTTCAAGTCCTTGCGTGAGGCCCCCACTCCTAATTTTAATGAGAGATCTAGGTGTAAGCACTTTGCTGATCGAAGACATCTGCCAAATATTAAGAGTTGTGCCAATATTGTAGCTATTTAAGTTAAAATGCAATTGCAGGGTTTAACGTCCCGAGACTGCACAGCGGCTTATAAGTGACAAGTGGATTTATTTTGACCGTGAAAGGTTCTTTAAAGTGCATTCGAATCTATGCACACAAGCGTTTATCAATTTCTCCTCTAATAAAACGCGGCTGCCCAGGCTGGGAATTGAACCCGTGACCTCGAGCTCAAAAGCAGAATCAGAACACCATAGCAATTTCGATGGAGGCGAAACGCAAAAAACGCCCGTGTGCTTGCGTTGTAGGGCACGTAGAACCCCAGGCTGTCAAAATTAATCGGGAGCCCTCTACTACGGCGTGCCTGAGAATCAGAACTGGTTTTGGCACGTGAAACCACAGAAAGAAAAAGAAGAACGACATAGCCACTGAGCTGCCATGGCAAGTTGATTTGCGTTTTAAGAACTAGGGATTAGTGGCACGACGTTTAAAAGCGTCGGCAATGAGAGGCTCCGTAGTTCCGTTTTGACTACCTCAGATTTGATAACATGTGCTGAAATTTATTTAAGCTAAGGGTATTCGCAATAAACCCCGCCGGAATACATGCGCAGAAGTGGGCAATTGAACCTCATGTATCTTGCCCACCCTTCGCGTTGAGGCGCGCGATCGCTAGGTTTCAGTCATTTTACGCTTGATTTATTTGAATACTCCTGAGTGCCATTTTTACTGTGAAAGTCCACGTGGAAAATGGTGCGTGACGAATTTTCAACCCTAACTCTTTTGATGTACAGCCGAGATGACACGCGCGACCCTTTCTTCTTTTCTTTTTTTTTGCTTTGCTCTCACAAGAGCGCGACCCAAGCATACGAGTGCGCTTTGAAGTCTGCAACGGTATTTAATAGCAGCTGAGTCACCGCGTTGGGTTAGAGGCATTTACGCAGAAGGAGGCATTTACGCAGAAAAGCCAGCATGATTTGAAGTGCTCAACTCCTCAGTGCGGTGGTTCACCCTGTAAAGAAAGCACGTATGAGGCGATCGATCAAGTTAAAATAGAAAATACTGGAGATTTCAGCAAGCCACTATGAAGTCGTGAATATGTTCGCGTCATGGAAAGGGCGCATGGTCTGGCATTCCGGAATCCTTATTGCTTAGCAAGTGGTATATGCACAGTTCAACTCATCATGCGTTCAGGAGCTTTCCCTGTTGGAATGTCAGTGCCATTGCTTTTATTGAAATATTTTCCTATAAAAAGAGGGGGCAGTGCTAATGCCTACCAAACCTGACAGAGGTGCTTGCTTCTGTTCATAGTGACTCAGCATACAAGTGCTTTTTCGTAACCAATGCCTTAGTAAAATACCTTGGTTGGGGGCGCGAAGACAATGAAAGCGAGACGACAAACACGAAGTTAAGCTCTTTCTCGTTCAGCTATTCCGCAGCGTGTTTGTCTTGTCATCTCGCTTTCATCGTCTTTGCCTCTTGAGCTGCCCTAAGCAACGTATATTATCTAAATTGCCTTATTTCGGTTGTTTTCAAGTTAAATAAGCTTTTAACACGCTGCCACGCTGTGCTAACGGAGAAGAAGCGGACCCTAGCACCCCCTAAAGGCGTCTCAAAAAACTAATTTTTCATTGAACAAACCTTTGCCCACAAGAGCAAGTTACACTCAGTCAGAATGGCAATGAAAAGCACATGCGTCGATCATCGAAATCTGGTCGCAGGTAAAGCGTGTCGACTATTTATAGGCCGTTTTATCCATGGCTTACGCCATATTGCATACGCAGTGGCTCCATCTATGGACGGCATGCTGGCTTGGGCGAGCACTCCGTGTTGCATGCCAAGTATACGCTCAGGGGCCGATTCTGGTGGTTGGTTTTGCGTCACGCGGTCTATTTAGTAAAACGTCGTGTCTTCTAATTGGGAAATGTTTCTGTAAGGCGTACTGAAGCGATTTCAGTTAGAATGGTGGGAGTTTCTGCGGCGTTGAGGCGGACGGAGCACCTAGTACGATATTTGCGCGTGTGTTTAAGCTTACAATCAGCCTCGAACATCAGCTTTGTATTTATGAAAACTCGTTTCACTAATGTGATCTTACTTGAGCATTCTCACTGTAGTTCGAAGCGGTCGTTTTGCAGCAATGAGTTCTTCCAAAAAGTTACTGAGGCACTTAAGTCTCCTTATACATGAATTGAATGCAAAAGCATTCTAGACGTGTCGACTATACCGGCGTCCATGTCACGTCACATTGTGAGATTACATCACCACTTGGTAATGTGAACTTGCAACTTCTTCTTCTTTCAGGTGTTTTAAGTACCAAAACCAGTTCGGATTATGAGGCAGGCCGCAATGGAGGGCTCCGGATTAATTTTGACCACCTGGGGTTTTTTAACGTGCCTTGAAACTTAAGGTTCTTACCTTGCTTACGTGACTGTGTCGCATGACGTGATGACTTTGTCATGTGCTTGAATCGGGCAAAGTGAATTTTTGGGGTTTGGCCACCCAAATTTTGGGGGTGGCCTAAGTCAGTTGTGGGAGTGGACCAGGTCGGTTTTGAACGTGGGTCAAATTAATTTTCGAATTGTGCAAAGTCATTTTTGGGGGTAGGTCAAGTAAATTTTGGCAGCGGGCCAAGCCGGTTTTGAACGTGGGTGAACTCAATTTTCGAATTTGGCAATCATATTTTTTTGGGCGTGGGCTTTCTGGTTTTTCTCTGACATTGATACGTGACGTCATCACTTGGTCACGTGGTGTTTGGTACCATCAGATGATAACGTCGGACGTCGGATTTTCCGCTTCATGGGGCATATAATGCTTTCGCAATAAAACATATCACGATCCTAACAGTGTGGGTCCTGTTCTGCTAAGGAATAAGTAGCGCTGTTTACATTGACAGGCGTTCATGTTGGTATCTGTAGTTACATTGCGCGACTACCTCGTTTGCTGGACAAGGTTTCCGTCCTCGAATGAAATAGTTTTGGTTAGTAATAGCGGCATACCATAGAATGTGAATTACACTTGTCGAGGGCGTGTTCGAGTGACCGTCGGCGAAGTGGGCTAACATTTGAAGCAGTGGCAGATACTGGGACACAGATGTGTTTGTTCTATATAGCCCATTGTCCAAGCATGAGGCATGACCATGCGAGGTCTTATTGCAGCGTGAGCACGTTTTCTTTTTTCTTTGGTCGTGATAGAAGACGAGAAGCATTTTTTTTCGGTCATGTTCGGCGAGTCTTCTACGACGCACTCACCCGCCCCACAGAAATGGCATCTTCACAAATAGCCGTGGGATTTTTTTATGCGAACCATTTCGAATATTACTTCTTTAAAGGGCAAAAAGACAATAAGTATACAGGTTGTTAATTTTTAAGCTTTACGGAATTTTTTTAAAATCGCCTGTGGCAGGAAGCATAATTCTTATCGTTGAGTGGGGTTATTCGAAGAGGTGGATATTAGTAGCATCAGAAATCGAAACACATATACAACTGAATAAAAATGACTAATGAACTTACTTTACTTAATTACTTTACGACACATATTGTAATTTACGAATTGTAGCCGGTGAGTTTGAAAGACGCATCCACTTGAAATGTACGTCCCAGTTGAAACCAGTTTCGAGATATTATTTCCCAAAGTGTGGGACGAAATACATTGGCGTTGCAGTCAGTTTGTGCTTCAATGTATAAAACAGCATTTCGGTAAAAAAGTAAGTGGAACAAGAGTGCGTTTTTACGGCGCGTTTGATGACGCATATCTCCAAACTGGTGTCATTCTGGAAATTCGTTTCATGTGGATACCCCTAACAAGCTTACCGGCTACAATTCGTAAATTGCATATGTGTCGTAAAGTAATTAACTAAGAAGTTAATTAGACAATTTTTATTCGTTAGTTGATTATGTGTTTCAATTTCTCGGGCTACTAATGCCCACCTCATCGAATAAACCAATTCAATGATAAGAATTATGCTACCTGCAACAGGCAATGTCTAAAAATTCCGTAAAACTTAAAAATGAATACCCTAAGTATCATGCTGGCTCACCAGTCGCAGTGATCGCTGTCTTGCGTAATGCCATCGGCCTCATACAGGATGCTAGTGTAGACCAGTGTTGCGGAGTTACCACTCCGGAATTGGAATGACTCCGGAATCATTCCACATTTCCACGACCCCGGAATGGAATGGGTATGGAATGGCTACAATGCTTAGAGGAATGGAATGGGAATGGAATTAAGCGCCTTCTGCCCGGAATGGAATTACGTCTTTTTATGAAAAGAGAGCGCTTCTTCGTCTACGCGCTGTTTTTTGTTAACATATGCCGAAGAACCAACCAGCCCACGTTCAAACATTAGTAAGTCAGAGCCTCGAATTTAACCATAAAGCAGTATTCTTAAAATGGCTTGGCTGATTACAAGTACGGTACATTTAGAAGCAACGCGCCTACTACGATTCTGTCCTTATAGACTGATTTGCTCCGAAGTTTGTCTCAATCCTTCGCTTAACCGGGCTCTATGCCGTTGGTATCCGTCGTGCGGAGCTATGGTGGCGGCATACTCCCCCCTCCCCCTTGTGATTTTTATTTTTATTGCGATAGCAATTATATGGACACTCAAAAGCAGATTTCTGCCGTCGGCGTCGCCGTCGCCGTGAGGTTTCGCATGACGTCATTTGGAGAAGAAATCGTCGCCGCGCGCCGAACGCTGTATGTGCGAGTGAAAGGGCGCGAGGGGCGCGTCTTTCACGGGGAGTGAACGCACGGCGGAGAACAAACGCGCGTTCTGCACCGTGCTCGCTTAAGGGCTGCAGAAATAGGCGTCTCTTTTCTCCTTTACAATCACCATATATGTAGAGCAAACGCGCCTTCTTCCAACGCGCGAGAGGCCGTGGGGGAGGGGGAGGGAAGGGAGGCGACGTTTAGCTGCGGCACGAAGTGCCTATTTATATCAAAGGCTCCGGCAACAGTCACCAACGCCGCACGCTTTTTGAGCGAACGCGGGCAAAACGCCGATGGCGTCGACAACAGTTCTGCGTGTTGCCGATGCTGCTGCATGTCCAAGTTTATACAGCTGATAAAGCTAATATCATTACTGCGTATAGCTCTCTACAAGTTTGCTATCGCAATTGATGCTTCGCCTTTCAGGCGAAACTGCGACAACTTTTTTTTTACCTCGCTGGTGACTTCGTCACGGCCGCCTGCTGTCTCCCCACCCTTCACTTCTTTGTTTTTGGTTCTATCGCCGTCGACGACTTGAACGCATATTCGAAATGCGCTTCTCTAAGTTGTGATGCGTATTGGCGCTGGCGCGATGCTTGTGTTCACTGCAAGCTTTCGCATACCAGCTTGCGCGCCGTCTCAAATCGTACTCGCTTAACGTGCGTGAGTGCTGACAAGCAGTGTGGCCCACTGTTCCGTATTTTATGCAAAGGCACGACAAGGTACTCGAGCGGTGCATGCTCCAACTAATGTTCCAACTCATGCTAGCAGATCGGGATGGTTCTGTTCCCAATCAACCAAATATTAGTTTTCTTCATATTCACGATCGCTCCAGACGCGTGGCAAAACTACTTAGTGAATATAAGGTCTCCTTGAACGCTGCCTTTGTCAGCATAAAAATACGCTATGTCGATTAACACATTTAAGCTTAAACAATAGTAAAACAACATAAGCCATGAAAACACGCTGACAATAGAAATACTACAAATAGCGGGAGAACTGCCCCTATGGGAATTATTAGGGTGGTTGTTACTGCACGATATATGTCTCCAAGCTACTATCCCTCGACTTTGGTAACGTGTTTTGCCTATTTTTGCAGTTCTTAAGGCGTCTGATGACATCAGCTTTATGGTGCGTTCATCGGTAACTCGATAAAACTATTAAGGTGCCTTCGCTGCGCCGAGGAATCGCAGGAATGGAATTCAACTGCCCGGCCATTCCCGGAGTGAGAATGGTCTAAGTTTTTAATTCCGAGGAATTAAAAGGCATTGAATGGCGGCAAGCTCTAACTGCCCGGAATGGAATTGGAATGGAATGGGGGTGCCCATTCCGCAACACTGGTGCAGACATGCCATTGTGATTTTAAGTCCACTAGACTTGATTTGGGTGAGAACAATTTTGTAAGGATCGGCACTTTGATGTTTTGAGGTCGGAATTGGTTGGCCGTACATGATGACGCATTTCATGTTTTAGTTCCCACGCGAAAGGACCAGATAGAAGATTTTGCGGTTCACACTGTCAACTCGAAGACGCCAGTTCTCTACGTCGAGCGAAGACCGATTCAGCTAAATTACTTCACAACACGCATACACTCTGCAGGTGATGAGGCACGTGGCTTGTTCGCGCACCCAAAAGAAATTTCAACATATTTCAGTTCTTGCTGCGCCGAAAGGCTAGAGTGGTTCCCCAACGACCTTGTGTGAAGTGACATCACATAATTTTCACGGTGAACGAGCTAGAACATCTCCTAATCGTTCAACAGCACATGACAACACATTCAAGCAGTGCAGCGAAGGTTCGCACAAGCCAGAGAGGAGGAAAGGCTCGCGCCCGCCCTTTCTTACTCACCCCATGAAAATGTCTATAGATGACTTGCCGAAGATTCCAGTGTACTCACTGGTGCTCACGTGACTTACACAATGTACAGTCTGTTTCACCCCTTAGAGGAAAACTCGGAGCGCCTTGCAATGCGCTCCGAGTTTCCTCTACGTGTTCCAAGCACGAATTCGTGGGATCGAATTCCGGCCACGGTTGCCGCATTTCGATGGGGGCGAAATGCGAAAACACGCATGTATACAAATTTAGGTGCACGTTAACGAACGTCAGGTGGTCCAAATTATTCCGGAGTACCGCGCTATGGCATGCCTTATAATCATATCGTGGTTTTGGCACGTCAAACCCCATAATTTTTAAAGCGACACTTTATATGGCTAAGCGAAACGAAAAAGCGTCTGTGCGTCGCCTGACACAGGCATAAGGAATTTCACGTTGTTTTCTACTTACATTAGCTTAGAGCACGCAAACACAATCACAAAGCAAATATACCGCTACTGCTACGCTCAAACTGCGCCACTGTTATCGCGTATATCCGCTAGTGTAACAGCGATGGGTAACTTCGGTGACAATACTTTTTCAGCTCTTAAGGGCTCAGTCTTCGATGGTCGCGTCTGGATTTAGAAAAAAAAAGTCTCATTGGCGGTATGCTGTATGTGCGAGTGAAAGCGCGCAAGGGACGCGCACTTTCACAGGGATCGAACGGCCGGCGGAGAGCAAACGCAACTTTTTTCCGTCGCGCGAATGGCCGCGGGGAGACGGGAGGGAGGGAGGGGAGGCGACGTTTAGCTGCGGCACCAAATGCGTAGCTTGCGACCGGGCGCAAGGGGAACTGGCGACTCAATCTCCCCCGCGAAAGGAAGACAGCGGGAAGGCAGCGCGGGAGGCAGGGATTGCGGCTTCTGCTCTGCGATGATGATAAGTGGTTCTTGAGGGAAAGGGAAAGGCTGCTCTGCGAGCAACTTGTACTTTGCGCGGCGCCGGGTGGTCGCGCGCACCGTATCTTGAAAGCGATCTGCAACACGGCTCCTACCTTTGTATGCGATGTGATTTCGCCGCTAAGTTTCCGTTGAAGCGATATACCGATGAACCTTCGCTCGCTGCTGCATGGGCGCGCTTGCTCACGCCAGCGTTTTGACATCGGTTGTGTGCGGTCAACAAACAACGCGCAGAACTGTTGTCGACGGCGGTGGCGTTTGCTCGCGTTCGCATCGAACGCGCGCGGCGTTGCTGATGTGTTTATGAAGAACGTACCAACCTTGCCGTACACCCTATGGTGGTGTACCGTAGCGACCTTAAGGCCATGGTCCCCGTGGTCGCTAAATAAATGAAAACCACCGGATCATATATATTGTTACGGGGAGAAACTATATGTATTTACAATATATACAGAGGGTTGTAGCTCTGTGGCCAGGGTGACACCATCTACCGAGCTCCGAGACACTTCAGCCCTCTTCTTCCCCAACCAACGTCATTTTGTCCACAGCGGTACAAACTCGTACGTGACATGAACCCCCCGGCGGCTGAAGCATCGTCTCGATGCTTCTTAGGGTGTCGATTTCAGCGTGCGAGTTATAGGGCTTTAGTCGCGAAACGTGCACGATATCAGTTCCTGGTGTGGTAGAAGACTTTGAATTCACAAGGTGAGATCTCATATGTGAGGCTGGTGACTTGGCGAAGAACTCGGTATGGCCCGACGTATCGTGGCAGCAGTTTTTCGCAAAGGCCGACGCGACGGGAGGGTACCCAAGCAGAACAAGGGACCCAGGGCTGAAATGAGCGTCCCGACGATGACTGTCGTAACGGTGCTTCTGGATAGTCTGAGATGCCAGAAGACGGTCACGGGCAATACGACGTGCTGCGGCCGCGCGAACAATGGCGTCGTGAGCATAGAACGTGGTAGTGGTGGCGTCAGAAGGGAGCAGTGAGTCAAGAGGCAGGAGAGGGTGACGGCCATATAGTAGATAGAACGGGGAATAACCAGTAATATCGTGACGCGACGAATTGTATGCAACGTCACGAAAGGTAAGGTGCAGTCCCAATCCCGGTGATCATCACTCACGTACATGGAGAGCATGTCCGTAAGTGTACGGTTGAGACGCTCGGTAAGTCCGTTTGTCTGTGGGTGGTAAGCCGTCGTGAACTTGTGGGACGTTGAGCAAGAACGAAGAAGGTCGTCGACAACCTTAGAAAGAAAACAGGGGCCTCTATCGGTGAGTAGCTGACGTGGGGCACCATGATGTAGGATGACTTCATGGAGGAGAAAATCCGCCACATTAGTTGCGCAGCTTGTAGGGAGGTCCCGCGTTATGGCATAACGCGTGGTATAGTCCGTCGCAACAGCCACCCACTTGTTGCCCTAGGATGAGGTAGGAAATGGGCCAAGGAGGTCCAGGCCGACGCGGAAAAATGGCTCACTGGGGATATCTATAGGCTGAAGGTGGCCAGCGGGAGACAATGGAGGCTTCTTGCGGCGTTGGCAAAGTTCGCTGGCAGCGACGTAGCTTCGAACAGAGCGATATAGCCCAGGCCAGAAAAATCGTCTGCGCACACGGTCGTATGTACGGGAGACACCCAAATGACCAGCGGTAGGCGCATCGTGTAACTGCGAGAGAATGGTCGAGCGCAGATGCTGGGGAACGACGAGGAGCAGTTCAGCACCATGAGGTTTCATATTGCGTCGATATAAGGTCCCGTCCTGGAGAACAAACATACGGAGAGAAGCGTCCTGTTGCTCCGAGGTAATGCGTTCGATGATGGATCGCGAATATGGGTCACGACGCTGCTCGTCGGCGATGCGTGAGAAGTCGGAGATTGACAAAACGCAGGTATCTGTATCGGTTTCGGTGCCATCCGGTGGGTCGACAGGGTAGCGGGAGAGGCAGTCGGCGTCCTTATGTAACCGCCCAGATTTGTAGGACACGGAAAACGTGTACTCTTGCAGGCGTAAAGCCCAGCGGCCAAGACGGCCTGTCGGGTATCTGAGTGAGGATAGCCAACATAAGGCATGATGATCGGTCACGACGGTGAAATGTCGACCGAACAGGTAAGGGCGGAACTTAGCAATGGACCAAACAAGGGCCAAGCATTCACGTTCTGTTATTGAGTAGTTTCGCTCTGGTGCAGAAAGAAGACGGCTAGCATACGCGATCACGCGATTGGTGTCCCGCTGTCGTTGGGACAAGATAGCGCCAATGCCATGGCCGCTTGCATCAGTGCGAACTTCGGTGTAGGCATGCGGATCAAAATGACCCAACACGGGTGGATTGGTAAGGCGACTGTTAAGCGTTGAAAATGCTTCAGCCTGGTCGGGTCCCCAACGAAAAGTGGTGTCCTTTTTCAGAAGGTCTGTGAGAGGGCGAGCGATTTCGGCAAAGTTCTGGATAAATCGCCGAAAATAGGAACACAGCCCTAGAAAACTGCGGACATCGGTAGGAGAACGCGGAAGGGGAAACTCCTTAACGGCACGAACTTTGTCAGGATCAGGCTGGACGCCAGAAGCGTCAACCAAGTGACCAAGTACTCGTATTTGGCGGCGGCCGAAATGGCATTTTGCAGAATTGAGTTGTAGGCCGGCACGTCTAAAAACATCAAGGATAGCTGAGAGTCGGTGAAGGTGGCTCTCAAACGTCGGTGAAAAAACTATGACGTCATCAAGGTAGCAGAGGCATGTGGTCCATTTGAATCCGCGCAGAAGAGAGTCCATCATGCGCTCGAAGGTAGCAGGGGCATTACACAGTCCAAAAGGCATCACTTTAAATTGGTAGAGACCATCGGGGGTGACGAAGGCGGTCTTTTCGCGATCTCGTTCATCCACTGCGATTTGCCAGTAGCCGGAGCGCAAATCAATCGATGAAAAATAACTGGCACCGTGTAAGCAGTCCAGCGCGTCATCAATACGCGGAAGCGGATACACGTCCTTTTTCGTAATCTTATTCAGGTGACGGTAATCGATACAAAATCTCCAGGTATTGTCCTTCTTTTTAACCAAAACGACAGGTGACGCCCACGGACTGCAGGAAGGCTCGATAATATCTTTGGAGAGCATTTTGTCCACCTCCGTTTGGATCACCTGGCGTTCAGCTGCTGACACACGGTAGGGCCTCCGGTGTATAGGAGGAGCGTCACCAGTGAGGATGGGATGGGTGACGACACGGGTGCGACCTAGCGGGCGATTTCCAAAATGAAAGATGTCTTCATAGGACATCAGAATACAGCGAAGGGCGTCGGCGTAAGCAGGCCGTAGGTCAGTAGCTATCATGGGCGTAAACTTGTCGTTTCTTGAAGTAGGACGGTCGGAAGCTGCAGCAGTGTCGAATCGTGGTTCGGGCGTAAGAGCAGCTACTGCACACTCTTCCAAAGGGGACAGCAAAGCGAGAGATACACCCTCAGGAAGCACTTGCAGACACGAACCAAAGTTCAGAAGGGGAAGCCACGCTCTATTGTTAACAAGAGTGACAATGGAGCTGGGTAGTGCGATTTGGCGTGCCAGGAGAACGTCGCAAAGTGGGGACACCACGTAAGGACCATCTCAAAGTGGAGGAGAAGGCGACATGAGGACGTAGGTCGCAGCATCAGGTTGCAGGCGAACAAATTCAGCAGAACGAAGTCGGGACTTGTGGTCTTCGGTCGGGTCGGCAAAGTAATGGGGCAGTTCAAGGCGAAGGGTGCCGGTTGCACAGTCAATAAGTGCTGAATGAGCAGTCAGGAAGTCGATTCCAAGAATCACTTCGTGGGGACACTCGGCCAGTACAGTGAACAGGACTAACACAGGACGACCGGCAATGGTAACACGGGCGGCGCACATTCCCATCACGGCTGTTGTACTGCCATTAGCCACTCGGACGGCAGGCGACTCGGCAGGTGTCAGGACTTTACGGAGACGGCTACGAAGATCTGATCGCATAACCGACACCTGAGCGCCAGTATCGATGAGGGCTTGAACGGGCACATCATCAACAAAAATTTCAACAAGGTTCGGTCGAGCAGCAGGGGTCAGCAGAGGTTTTGCAGTCCGAGTCGTCAACGCAGCCTCACCTCCGGGGGCTGCATTGCTTAGTTTCCCGAGAAGCGGCCCGCGTAGGACGGGGACGATGGGCGTCGAGGTGTAGGCGAGCGGGACTGACGGCGTTGCGGCGAGGGCGAGCGGCTAGTGGTGTTTCCCCGAGAGGGAAGGCCGGCATGGTATGGTTCAGAAAGGGGCGACAGAGACCGAGGGTCTCGGTTGAAGCGGCGATCAGCGTATGGTCGAGGCGAGGAGTACCAGCGGCTACTACGGCAGTGGCGGAGATGTGACCGACCCGGGAGCAAGCAAAGCAAATCGGCCTGTCATCTGGTGTTCGCCACTCAGATGGGTTCCGATATCGACTCGGGAACGACTGGCGAGGTGCAGCAGAGGCAATGACAGGAGTGGTAGGGGTGGGACGTGGGCGGACGGCAGACTGGATGTCCATGTTGGCAATTTCTTGGCGGACAACAGCTTGAATGAGCGAGATGGTCATGTTGTCGTGCGTATGGGGACAGTGAGAACTTGGAGCCATAGCCTCAAGTTCGCGGCGGATGACCTGTGTCAAGCTTGGCGTGGCAGGCGGATGTGATGCCGGAGGGTCGTTGCAGGAGGAAGTGGCAGCCGTATTGGGAAGTCGGTCGAAGCGTTGTACGATGCGTTTGCTCTTCGCTTGCTCAAAATTCCGGCATTCCTTTATGATGTATTCAACCGTTGAGCAGTTCCTGCAAAGCAGGAGGTTGAACGCATCGTCTGCGATGCCCTTCAAGATGTGTCCAACCCTATCGGCCTCTAGCATGTCCGCGTCCGCTTTACGGCAGAGAGCCAGAACGTCTTGAATATACGCGACGTATGATTCGGTTGGTGTCTGGACACGAGACGCTAGCTCTTGCTTGGCCTCCATTTGACGACCCACAGGCCTTCCGAAAAGATCGCGTAGCTTTTCCTTGCAGGAGTCCCAGCTTGTAATTTCGGTTTCATGCGTCTCGAACCATACCTTCGCGGTTCCTCCCAAGTAAAAGATCAGGTTGGCCAGCAAATGTGTGGCATTCCACTTGTTGTGCTTACCGACGCGCTCATACGACGTCAGCCAGTCTTCGACGTCGACCTTGCCAGTGCCAGTGAAGATTCCCGGGTGACGTAGCTGGGTTAGTACCACTTCCGCCGGTGTCTGAGCGGCGGAGGCAGCGTCAGCGTCGGAGGCAGCGTCAGTAGCCATAACAGCGGAACCGATGTGACGCCCGCTGCGAAGATCCAGGGCCGGCTTGTGGCGAGATTACCCCGGTACCTCCACCAAAATGTTACGGGGAGAAAATATATGTATTTACAATATATACAGAGGGTTGTAGCTCTGTGGCCAGGGTGACACCATCTACCAAGCTCCGAGACACTTCAGCCTCTTCTTCCCCAACCAACGTCATTTTGTCCACAGCGGTACAAACTCGTACGTGACAATATGCTTCCCCTGCTCGTAAACCCCCAGGGCAAGTAAAGAAAATTTAAATAAACTTGAGTCAATGCTTCCGGTTCATGTGAGCAAAAATAGTTCGAACGTGCTTTTACACGGCTGAGGCGCAATGATTAAAATATTCGCCATTCTTTGCTTAGCACTTTAAAAAAAAAAAGGGGGGGGGGATCAGACCAGGCATCGAGCACCACTAAGAAGTTTGTGCCACCAGGACAAGTTCGCACTTACGGCCAAATGTCAGAGGTGGTCACAGCGATAGTTTGTGTAACCCTAAAATCCCTAACTTGTTTAGGGATTTGGGAAACACTGAATCGATCTCAGTGTTTCTTTTAGTATGCAAATAAGTAGTTTGGCCAGGCAACCAATTTCGTGCATCCGCAGCATGCCACTCAGCGCATATTTTCAGCCGTTCTCTTTGAAAGGCTTCAGGTAACAGGTAGAGATAATTCGGCATAGAAACTGTGCTGGAATATCATGGTCCTAATTCGTTGAGAACAAGCGTTTCTATTGCTGTTACCGTGACGCTCAAAGCGCACACTTCAGACCTTTCTCATGCGCAAGCTGACAGAGATAAGGAGAAAATTATATTGCATAGATAGACCCGATGATTTTGAAAGTTTTTCTCCCATTTTGAGATCAACCGAGCCTACAGAGTTTCTTGACGAACACCATGCAGTACGTCTGCTGTTCGTTGCAGAAGCTGCGAGTTCAGCATATAGGAATGCTACTGCTACTCTCTCTACCAAGACTCTGTAAATATGGAATAGATCAGCGCCATTCATCGCAATCGGGGGTCACGGTCGTGTATCTATCGGTGCATGCTGCACAAAGAACTGCTGTGACAGTGGTGATGGTTGAAAGAAAAGTAAGCCGAGTTAGTGAGCTGCCCCAACGAATTCAATGACTATGTAGCCCCAGCTGCGCCTTGAATCCTTACACCGATTTTTTTTATTGTAAAAAAATTGGAATACAGGTTTCTTTAAGTCTGACTATTGTGAAATCCCAAATACATCACTTGGATAAGAATAACGTAAAGGCTGTGGCTAAAAATACGTTTGATGTCTCCCTCCGACCTTTTTACAGTTACGTTAGATGGGTCTGGCAGTGTCTTTATGGAACTACATCCGACGTTTCTTGTTCGTTTTCTCCTGCTTCAAGATAGGACACGTCGGGCTAAATAACACGTCGATAAGCTCACGTCAATGAGCTTCGATAAGTTTCGACATGTCGATAAGCTCAATGAACAGCTAAATGCAGGCTTCCCTCGCGTCAGTGCATATTCTGTGTTTGTTGTGGTGCAGTGTGCCTGTTTCGGGCCCGCCCGCGCTGATCAGTGTTCTCATTATTGACGTAACTGCCACATCTGCTTCCATAGCGTTCATGCGCGCTTTCACAGCAAGAAAAGCGTATTTTATTGAGTGCCCCTCGACGCGACACTATGACAACGGGGGCTCATCGCAAGAGAGAAATAATGTAATTACGCTTCGCGATCGATTCACTGAGTGATTGGTAGAAATCCGACCGTGTTTGAGCATTTAACAATTAACGAAGATGTCGAAGTCGAAACTGCAATTCCCAAATTAACAGAATCGTTAGCTTAATGAAGCAGAGAAGCCCAACTCGTCGCCGTACACTTAGCTCCGAGGACCACTCTTCAAGTCGCGTTCAGATTTCGTGCGTAATCACGCGCAAGTGGCTTTCATCATATTGTTTGCTATACAGCTCAAAGCAGTTCTTTTTTTAAGCTTCTTGTTGACACTGCTTTAATCATACCGCAAGTAAGACTACTAATAAGAAAACTTAAAAACTACTAGTGCGAGTTAGGGTGTCCTATAAGACGTCGCGGTCGCTAATACTAGCGGTCGTGTCACTAGAACATACACACTCATAATTTGATGTTGCTTCGTCTACTTAAAATAGTGAATGCTGTACAAATGGGGTGCTGCGTGGAAGTGGGCGGTGAAGAGGGAGCAAACGTGATGGAAAATAAACGTACACTATCTAAATTCAGTGGTAATCGGTGCCAACGCGGCTGAGGGCTCGCTTTTCTAACGAAACGTGCAGTGGTTGCTTGAGTTCAACGCGTCATAAATAACATACGCACAGCCCCCAATAATTCATTTTTATAAGCACCGAAATTAACAAAAATCACGCAGCAGAAATCTGAAAATTTGGGAGTGACTTGCTTACATTACAATCACAGAAAGTATCGCGTCGGTCGTTTTGTTAGGGTTGCGGTAAAGTCTCTGGTTGCTACGCTGAGTACTTGGTTTGAATACCAATTGACTAAATTGTTTTTCTTTGTTTTTTTGCCTGACGTGGCGAAAGCCTTTTCGCCACTTACATCTGTCAAGGCAAGACGACACGAAACAGTGCGTCTTCACTGCTGCCGGACCATCACACGCATCGGAATGCCGCGTCATGCGTTTAATTCATGGGGAAATTTCTAGCGCGCACAATCGACAAGGACACAGTGAAGGTGGACTCATGAACGCTTACTCACAGCTGTTAATTTTTTGGAAAGAGACAAAACATAAATGCACCAGCTATCTGCAATGAACATGCGCACTGAGCATTTTTACTGAGCATGTGCAAAATAAATCAACAGTTTTTACCTAAACAGATTGCAAAGGCTCGAGCACAATTCAAGAATGCAAATTTTTGTCACTCATTGCCACCGATGGTTGACTGATGTATTTTTCAGCACAGCTTTTAACATAGAATGCTTCTGCATTTCGCGTGTTAAGTTGTTTTTATCTGAAAACAAAATACCAGTGTCACAAAATACCCGGTAACCATGCCATAGCTTGTAGTGGGAATAATTTTCTTTTCAGAGGGAATATTGATGTTCTTTTAGGCGGGTGTTTATGCACTGATCGGTTTCCTCTATGCATATGGTGCCACAGGTTTACGGAAGCCGGTACACAACACCTATTCTGCGTTGTGTGAATTTTTGATATTTTTTAAAACCGCAGCTGCATTTTCTTTCCCCCTTGTCAAACTTTTTTGAAAACGCTTGCCACAGTTCTTGCACCTTGTTAGGAGCGCTGAAAACCACTTCAAGGCCATACTGGCTGGCAAGATTCTTTAGCCCATGGGGAAAATATTGGGCGTATGGTACAACCGCAAGGCGCTTCCAGATCTCCCTGCTATCTCTGTTGCTTGAATCTGTTGGTTGTACACCCTTTACTATCTTAATTACTTTCTCTACAACTCTGCCAATAATGTGTTCCGGGAATCCAACCGAAACTAGTCTTGTTACCTGTTTGGCAAAGCTTTCTTTCATTCTGTGGCAAAAAGATTTAACCAAAGCCGCCCGAAGGCACAAGACTGCAATTCAGCTTATTGCAATCTTTGAATGTCCTGATTTGTACTGTAATATTGGCTTTTTTAATCTAGGGTTGTGCATCCTGCATGTGTGGTCCTGTAGCAATTGCAAAAACAAATCTAGAAGCTGTAAATCGTTTTCTTCGGCAATCTCGTGCGTAAACTTGAGGGTTAGGCCACATTCACGAAACACTTTTAGTACGTTAGCCACATTGCAGCCACGTTCGGCCCTACAAAAAATAACCAAAAAATCATCAACAAATCAGAAAATTTTTGGCAAACTTTCTAATGCACTGTGAATATTTCGGTCAACACTAGCTAAGAAAATGCCGCTGTGTATAGGGGCTACCTTTGAACCTATGCATATAGGAGATTTTTGCACGTACATTGCTTCATTCCAACCCACAAATGTACAACTGAAATAAAAGAAAGGTACTTCCATAAAACGTACCGCCGGTGTTCCGCCGTCATTTCTAAATTTAACTTTATAAGTTATCTTCGCAAATACACAGTTTTACACTTTATAACAACTCTGTAAGGGGAATTTTAGTAGAATAAATCTTGAAGGCCAACGGTGAAGGCGCCACCTCCCTTTGCTTTGTCTTCCCTCAAAAATTGCACAACCGCCTGGGTGGGAGATTTTTAACGTGGAAAGATGTTTTTGGATAAAAGATGCTACCTGCTGCTGCCGCGTGTTTCTTTCAGTAAAAATGGCTCGGACCGGCCCTCCACGTTTCTGCGTCTTACATAAAAAAAAAACACTTCGAAATGCAGGCCCTTTGCTCGCTTGACTGAGGAGCATAGACTTCCATTTTCTTTAAATTCTTATCGGTAGCTTCACATGCTTCTTGGCCAAACATGCCATCAGGCAGGACAACAAAACATCGTTCTTTATCGGCAGCACGAACACGTAGCCCTTTAGAGGTCAAGTCTCCTGCTACTAGGTTGAGCCGGTTGGGAATTACACGTGCAGTTTTTGCCTTTGCGATAGCCTCTACACATTCAGAAACACACCTTGCACGTTCTTCACGAACCAGTCGGGAGATGGCTCTCCGTGCTCTCGTTTGCTCTCCGTGCTCTTGTACACGCATCAGCGTCGTATAGACGACGCTGATGCATGCAACAAGTCTAGACGTTGGTATGACAACGACGGTGTCACGACGAGTACATGACGTGACCACTGGACTACATCGCATGAGCATGGATGACCACGGTAGAGTTACAACGACGGTATGGGGACGGCGGCGTGATGACCTTGGTATGACGATGATGCGGCTGACGACTACTGCACGAGGACCGTGAGATCACGATGCCAGAGTGACGACGTTGGTATAAGGAAGACAGCGTGACGACAGCGCTGACTGCAACGTGATGCCGATGCTGGAGCGGTGCTGTTGACGATGTTAACATGATTAAACTGGTATCACAATGACGCCATGATGACAAGGGCATGACGACGACTGTATGACGACGACAGCGTTGTCGACGATGTCAAAATGACAAACAGGTGACGAAACTGGAATCGTGACGATGGTTTCACTATAGAAAGGTTTGGCGCAAATGGGTTGACGACAGTGCAACCTTCACGACAAAATGGCAGCGATGGAACGACCACGACAGCATTACGGTGACCCTGTGATGACGACAACGGCATGAAGACGATAGAACGATGACGACTGACTGTATGACGAGAACGGCTCAAAGACGGCGTGAGGACGACGATATGACAACGCAGTGTAAGCAACACAGTAATAAAAACACCGCATATCCACGAAGTGAATGATGATGAGTGGGCGAAGCACCGGGGGACCATTCGGGTAACCGTGAATCCCCCGTACATTGCCCACTCGAACATGCAAATGAGTGACAACACATGTGTACAGTATATACAATGTTGTTTTATTGGCCGTATACGGTATTGAGGTGCAGACTTCGTTTTCCCTTCATTAATACTGCCTTGTGATCAGTGCAGCAGCACGGCGACGCCGGCAAGCGGACCCAGAGGCGGCGAGAGCGCGGGAAGCGGCGGCAAAACGCCGGAAGCGTTGTCTACCTGAGGTTGGTGGCGCCAATGCTCGGTTCAAGCGCGAGCTTCGCGAGCCCTCAGCTCCGGGTTCCCTTGCCGGCGTTGCCATACTGCTGAAGCTTTGCGAGCCCTCAGCTCCGGGTCCGCATGCCGGCGTTGCCGTTTTGCTGCAGCTTCGCGAGCCCTCAGCTCCGGGTCCGCTTGCAGGTGTTGCCGTTTTGCTGCAGCTTCCCGCGCCCTAGACTCCGGGTCCGCTTGTTGTCGGCGTCGCCGTGCTGCAGCACTTTTGCGAGCCCTCGACTCCGCTTGCAGTTGAGCCGCCACTCTAGCCTTTTCATACATAGCGGGCGCGCCGTTATCAGAAGCGACCGTTATCATCCATGGCTGAAGAGAGAAACAGAGCGCGCGTCCGGAACGAGCGCCTATGTAGCCCTTTTGCACCGCAGCGCCCCTAACGGAATCCATGCAAACCAGATCTACGGACGACGATGACGAGGGGGGGGGACAAGGCTCGGCCCTAAGGTGCTTCGCCCCTAAAACAGCGACAGTGGAAAGGTGATGATGGCATGACAATCAAACAATGATCGCAATGTCATGAAGCCAATGAAATCAAGACGATGGAATGACGAGAGCATGACAATGACGGCAGGTTGGTGTCGGAGCTGATTTCTGCGCACTCTTGCTTGACCTGCGCGCCGCCTTAATCCGTACAATTTCCGTTGGCTCTTCGCAATATGTCCGGTACTAGCAAGCCGGGCCACCCTAATTAGCACTGTATCCAGTGTTTATTTTCCTTATGTCCGGTGGCGCTTCGAGCTGCACTATGTCTGGTGGATAGGCCCACATTTTCCGGAGGCAAGATTGGCGCGTCCTTGAGCGTGATCTTGCTCTGACCATGGCTCCTACTAAGGCTAATAAATGTTTCCCATATAAAAAAAATATTTTTAAATAATAACAGTCTGCTCCTTACAGTTACTAGCTTTTCACTTTTTCTTTTGTATGTGACAAACGTCATAAAATTCCGTGCAGTGGTTGCTGAAATATATATATATATATATATATATATATAGAGAGAGAGAGAGAGAGAGAGAGAGAGAGGCAGAATGATAAATGAACGGCACCGAGGTTAACCCGGACTGAGCCCGGTTGGCTACTCTACACTGGGGGAAAGGCAGGTGGGTGGGAAATATTAAGAAAAGAAGAGAAAGTTCACTGTAGATATCACCGACGTGGTACAATTTATGTGTTTCTGCGTATTTAGAACCACCCTTTGACTTACTGCTTCCTTCCACGCGCTTTCGCGAATTCACCGCGTCCTTCCTTCCTGTCTCTCTCATCTTTCCATTCCGCCTTTTCACTTCGCCCAAAGTACGGAAACCAACCATGGGCTTTTCGGTCTAACATTCCTGCAACCTCCCTTTCTTCCCTCCTCCTCCTAATCCTCCTGAGCTAAATCTTTAAATGAAACAGCTGACTCACTTGAGGCATCATAGCTCAAAGAGAGAGAGGGAGAAGAAGGCAGGGAGGTTAACCAGATGTTATAATCCGGTTTGCTACCCTGCACTGGGGTATGGAAATAAGGGCTAGAAAAAGCTCGAAGGCTGTGTTTGAGCACTTTGCCTTGTCATCTCTGTTCTCTAGCTCTAATTTCTGGCGCTTATTTATCTCGGCAAAGCAGGTGACGTAGCACATGGAAGTTCTCGTTTTCACTTACTATACGTTGCTGCCATATAACTCCGAAGTAAGGCCACTCGTGCAATTTTTGTTCCCTTTGGAGAGTTCTCTTCGTTAGCCTTGAGTGTGCGTACGCATACGATTGTCTTCGCAATGTCTGCACCACAGCAGCCACCTAAGTCTCTCGCTTGCTATGGTCGTTGCTTTTTTTCTTTTTTTTTTTTTTTAGTGCCAGTGACAATGTAGCAACAAAGTGGAATGGTGGGAAGTACGACTACACACTAAGACGTGCAGCTTCTTCCTTTATCTTCAGTTTCATATCGTGTCTGTATATATCCTGTTTGTTTGTTTGTGTGTTTTATTTCGTGTTTCGGGCGATTTTTCTTCCTTAACGATCACACGCCTAGCATTGTTCCTTGTCTTAAGTGAAAGAATGATGGACAATGCATAGCAAGGAGGACCATACGCTTCAGTTGTTTAAAGGAGCCATAAAGATGGCTGACAGGATTAAGTGATTTCGATTGAAGTATGCAAAACGTCGCTCCAAGCGGGTGCAAGAAGAAACGCGCGTTGTGAAAGTCCGGACTGATCCTGTTTCGCAATCCGAACGATTTCTTGCGCTGCTTCCAGTTGCGTCTGCTTCCTGTAAAAGCTTTGAAATAAGGACTGAGCTCGCTTCAAAAATTTTGTTACATAAGATGGGGTAGTGCTTGAAACGCGACCGAAGAAAAGCTGCTGCGCTTCGGATGTCATTCTGAATCTAATGCGCCTCTAAAAAAACATATCTTATTATGGCAATGGTCGATGCATGCTCCTTGGGGAAGCACAAGGATTTCCGCTAGGTGTTTTTCTTCGGAGTTCCGTTCGCCTTTTGTATACATGCATCATGAAGCACGTATTACTACTGGCAGTCATATTTAGTTGTGAGTCTTCGCCGCATTTCTAACGTTTTCAGAAGTCATTAGACCCAGACGTATGGCTCGTTCGTCAACTGGCAGCAAATCAGCAAACGAGCACCCACTTCTCTATTTTGGCGCATATTCTTCTTTATTTGCAACTTACTCCGGTTCCGACACATATGCAAGGACCAGTTTCGAACAAGTACACTCTTGCATGGGTCTCAGTGCATATACTGGACGCTAGCCGCAGAATTAATGCCGACCTAGCGCAATGAGCAGCAATTCAAGTGATGGCAGGAGAAGCAGGCAGTCCAACTGACCACCTGAACAGCGATATAGATAGTGAGGTGACAATCGACCGAGGTGATGACCTGAGTATACGATCCATCTACCGGCTTGAATGGCGATGATCGGTGTAAAGTCCCGACATTGCTTGTGGTAGGCCTTGTTTCTCGTGCTCGTAATAGTAGTATTTTTGTCTGAGGAGTATGTCATGGACATCGTAATATATATGACGCTGACTTGTCTTCGTCTGCATTACGATTCATTGTTGCATCGGCAGTGGCCTTCCGTTGTAGGCGCCCTTCTCCTGCCAGCGTTACCGTTGGCGGCTTGGCGGCGCATTTATTCAGTACGTTCTTCTCCGCTTGTGTTCGACTTCTCTGCTTGGCCGTTGTGCTTCGACGTTCATACCGGAAAGGTGGTGCTTGTACACCTGCGTGTTGACCATCTTGCGCCTTGTCGTACTCGTACACGATGTTGGACTACCGTTCTGAGTACGTCGTCTACGATGCTTGCACCACCTTGTAGGGGCTGGACGTTTATCGCTTTTGGGAGGACTTCACGACGCTGCTGCTGTACTTGGCTTTCTTAGGTTCGTCTGCGGCGGTTGCTTTAGGCGGCGTTCCATCATTGGCAAACTTTGCCACCCTTAGGACTCTATAACTCACCTGATTTGTTCTTTCCTTTTGACTTGTCGTCCTTGTTGCCTTTGTCGTCGTCATTGATTTTCTTGTTCTGCTGTGTCATGGTAGCCGTCTGAATACCTAGGCAGCGGCAGCCTCGCATGAGTCCTCGGAGTGCGATACAAAAGCTGCGGCTGTGTCCCTGGTCTCTCGATGACAAGCAGAACTTTGTACTGGTTACTCTATTCAATAATGTGGCGTATGCCGACTGCACTCAGGCTCCACATCAAATCCAGCTTTATTCCAACATTCCGGATAGGCTGAGGATGGCGGTAAAAAAGCCGCTACACATGCTTGACTAGGACCCCGACCCAGTAGAAATGGCAGGCACAGGCAAATACAGCAATGCAAATATGCATTTAACTCAAACAAAATAAGAACTTTACGGAAGGGTCAATATTTACAATGTCATTGATATATGTGCAAAATAGCAGGGGTCCCAGAATACTTCTCTGAGGAACTCCCGCAGAAAGTGCTTAAAAATTGCAGGCGGTATTGTTGATGCCAACCATGTGCTGATTGGTTCAATCAGTTGTAGAAAAACACCTCGAAAGCCGTAATTATTGCATTTCTTTAACAATGGCACACGTTGTATGGTGTCAAAAGCGTTTGAGTAATCTGCGAAGGTGTCTAATGTATCTAGTTGCGCTAAAAAGCATCCAGTATGAATTCCATCTCCTCTATGAGAGCATGATCAGTTGAGCGACCTTTCAAGAAACCGAATCGCGAAGAAGTCATGATATGGTGCTTATTAGGAAAATAATCCATGCGTTTGTAAATAAGTTCTATAAACCTTTTGATATTGCGTGTAATATAGATATAGGCTTGTAATTGTTAAGGGAATTTTTATCTGCCCCCTTGTGCAACACTAGTACTTTCGCAACTTGCCGTTTCTGTGGGAAGATTCCAACAGAAAAAATAAGGATAAAGATATATTCCATTAGATCAGCAATAATATCTTACACATGTTCAATGGGTCTAATCTGTAGGTAATCTGCGTCACAGTAGGTGCTGTTTTCTACAGACGAGATAGCATTAATAACTTCACTGACCGTTGTCGGCACCAAAAACGCGCTTTCAGAGGTCCTATAAGTTAATTATGTAGCACACGCCGGATTGTGCGCCTTCTTCGCTAAAGATACGAAGTAGTCATTAAACACATTTGCCAAATCTGCCTTGCAGATAGTCTCACCATCTAACACAAGCTCATTAGGCCTGAAGTCATCACTTTTACGGCCAAGGAACTTGTATACTTTACTCCAAGCTAGTTCTGATTTATTCATTACATCAGTGTTCAACAGGTTGTTTCAGTATTTTCTCTTTTCAAAACATAAGAGACTGTTAAGTTTATTCCTTTACACTTTGGAACGTTTCAATGTGTCTTCGTTTTTATCTTTTAGGAAAAGTTCAAAAAAATTATTTTAAGCTTTATTTCCTGGAGGCAAGTCTTAGTCAACCAAGGTTTCTTAGCTCTGCGCGCATGCTTACGTTTGTACGGAAAGCACTTTTGTAGCGTTAGCTACACTGGCCTAGCCAAGCCCGTTTCACGCGGCACATCAAGAGCCGTGCTGCGCATGCGCAAGGATCAGTGATGTCACACGGCTTGCGCACCGGAGTAGCACCGGAGCCGGCACCTCTCGCGCACTCCGCCGCCGCCGGTCTGCGCATTCCAGAGGAGTGACGTCGTAGCCGTGGTAGACGCACTGGCGCCGGCGCGCTCGCTGTGCAGTCGCCGTCTGACACTGCGCTGGAGCCGCTGCGCATCTGACTGGCGTTTGCCAGTGTGGTATAGCCATGGAGAAGGAGAGCGCAGAAGAACGGAGAAGCTTGACTCATTGGATCCCGAAGTAGTTGCCTGGCAATTAGCGGTTGAGCGTAGGAGGAATGAATACATGTGCCACATAATACGTATACCGCGTGTGTGTCATTGGAGCAGCAGCAAGCATGACAATCAAGCTAATCCTTGACAATCTAGACAACCAGGAAAGCTAAGAATAATCAGCTGAACCTTTGCTAACGCTACGTATATCCTGGCATAGCCGAGCTAAGCCACTGCAACTTTTTTTGTATGCACTTTTGAGTTTTTTATGGAAAAAGATTATATGCGACCTCTGATTTCTCCTGGCGAAATACGTCTGACCAATCGATTAACGATGCCGCCAAGTGTGCTCACTGATATCTTCAATGACCACTGGTTCCTTTAGTTGGGATTGCGCATGTGGCACCGTTTCGTTGATCAGCATAAATATGGAAAGATGGTCACTAATGGGTGCGCTCAGCACGCCAGCCAAAAGTTTCGTAGCTTCTATGTTAGTAATGAACGCATCAATTAATGTTGCGATGTCTTTCTCAATGCGAGTTGGGAGGGTGGTAACATTAGTAAAACCATTCAATTCCATAGATTGACACAATTCAAATTGCTGGGGCGACGATTTCAGCAACACCGATATTCAAATCACCGGCAAGGACTAGCTTATAACCATTGTCATTTACCTAACTTAAATACGTCTCTAGGAATGCTAGAAAATTCAACCTATTACGGCTAGGAGGGCGGTATAAAACATCAAAAATAGAACATAACGTAAGAAGCCAACAAACAAAGATACCAAGGACAGCATAGAGGAAAAAACATGCGCCTATTATTTGAACAAAGAGATTAAAAGTAATAGAAATGAAAGTGGATGAACAAAATGTCGCAGTTTCGCCCGAAAGGCGAAGCATCAATTGCAATAGCAAATTAGTAGACAGCTATATGAACTAAAGAGAGTAGTTTTATCGGCCGTATAAACTTGTAAACATTCACTTACTAACCAAATTAACAAGCATGGTGTAACGCCTGCACAGGTAAACATGAACACATCTCACTGAATGACCGCGGAAACTCCCTGTCAAAACTCTGGAGTGAGGTGGCGCGGCAGCAGCAGCGAGCGAATTGACCTTCATGCCATCTCTACTTTCAACGTCGAAAGCACAGCGCATACAAAGCTACCGGTACTAGTTGTCCTTCGCCACATCACAGAGCGCTTTGAAGATGAGGCCCGCGTGGGCGCGCTATTTTTCCACAGTCGCAGATCGCTTTCAATACAAAAAAGGATGTTGCATATTCGCCGTCAAGGCCGTGAGGTGTGGCGCTGGCTAACACTCCCAGGCTTAGTTTTAGTAGATAAACATAAATACTCCAAAAAGTGGATGGGAAAATGGAGCCGTAGTAGCTCAGTTGGTAAGAGCATCGCACGCCTAATGCGAAGACGTGGGTTCGTTCCCCACCTGCGGCCCGTGGTTTTAACAGCGGAGCTGTTTAAGCTTGAGCCCCAGGTGTGCACTTGTTGCCTTGACATGAGACATTAAGGAGAGGGAAGAAGAGCATGCGCGCGGCGCCCGCTATGCTCGGAAAAGAGAGAGAAAATGAGAGCGAGAGAGAGAGAAAGAAATTGTAGCAGCACCAACGAGGCAACGCGCAGAGCTTCTGACGACACCGTCCGCGTTTCCCCGTTTCCCCACGCTCGCGCCGAACGCGCCCGGTGTCCATGACTGCAGCAGACGCCTCTGGCGGCAGCTCGGCAGGTTTCGACCAGCCACGCCCCGGCAACTGTGTAGGCGCAGCTTGGCCGTGACGGCACCGGGGAGATCAAGCTGGGAGCCACCGCGATGGCGGCAGAACTCTCGTTGACTCTGTGGCGAGTTCATGCAGCCTTGACAAGGGACGACCAAAGAAGATCCGGACACACGAAGAAGAAGCCGCTCATCTTGAAGCGCGTCGTGTGGCCAAGCGAGAATCTGCGCGTCGGCGACGAGCCAATTCGGAATACCGTGCCAGCAGCACTTAGCAAATCCTAGCAAAACTTATCCAAGCCTATTAAAACCTGGAATAAGCCAGGTCAGTCACCAGCTCCACTGTTACTCCACCCTTGCACCAGTAGTGCAAGCTGCCCACATTTCTTACAGCGAAGCTGTTAAAGGCTATGTTCGCCAGGATCGTGTGGAGATGTCCCTGTGTGGAGATAGTGGAGATGTCCCTGTCTACGTCACACTGAGCTACGAGCGAGAAGTCAAGACGCTCTAGCTTGCGGAGTCGGTGAAGTAGCAGGGACAGCAGATCACACGCCTTCAGTGGGTGAAACTATCATCAGCGAAGCCTGCGCTCCATGTGCGTGACGGTTTGGCTCCATGTGCATGGCGGTTTCCCGCCAGTTGTGCCTTAGCACAGGTGTCAAAATGGATGATTGATGGTTCATTGTTATACCCCTTGCCATCGCCGTTGCCTCTTTCACAAGTGTCGTTGCAGAAAGCTCTGTTGCAGTTTTTAAAGACTACAGAATTGGACAAGCGGCTCTAGCCCGAACTGATGTTTACAGTGTCACAAGTACTACAGTGCTGTGCAGTGATTGTATGCGGTGACAGTGACCGACTGTAATAGTGCATCTGTGCTCCCTTTCTTTCTCTATCTCTACTTTCCTGTCACTTTACCTCCCCCTCCCCTCTTTCCACAGCGTAGGGTAGCGAATCGGACCTTCCCCTCTGGTTAACCTTCCTGCCTTTCCCGTTTTCTTTTGTTTCTCTCTCTCTCCTTTGTGGTTATGAATGTAGTTGTTATGATTCAATGCGAACTGCAGAGACCCCTTGCGCCTGCGCATATTTTTTTTGCGCAGTAATATTATGTTCGGTGAAGTGAGTATTCCACACGGCGTATCTGGCTGACATCGCACATCGCAATCGCGGATTACCTGCTTGAATAACGATATCAATATTCTTGCACAGCTCCGTCGAGTAAACACCGGGGTATTTCGTCAAGGAAGGTTTTCACTCATTGTCGCAAAGCAATTTTTATGTAATCCCACTGTCACACTTGGCACCTCGTGCGATTTCTCGAACACATTTATCGTCGGGAAGCACATGCCAGTTCTGCGCACTTCGGTCTAGCAAGGTTCGTATCACGCAAACAAGTTATGCTGTCATATCATCGGGTCCGCTTTCATGAAGAGGCATCGTGTAGCAATGATCGTTGCCTTGGGCCACTAAGAAATTACCGCTACCTTCCGCGACGGCCTCGCTACATCTGCAGCACTGGCACGTATTGACGCAACAACGGAGGACCGTAGCGATGACCTTGCGCTTGTACGCCAACCAGGAAGCACAGGCTTTGACGCCGTTTCTGCACGACGATGATGCCCCATTAGCCGTGCTCCGAATGGACATCACCAGCTGCATCCTGGCCACACCCGACGAACTGCTTCGTTGCATATGGCGGTGCACGGAGTTGCGCTCGCTCCACTGCGTTGCGTGCCCACTGAAGGCGTGTGATCTGCTGTCCCTGCTACTTCACCGGCTCCGCAAGCTAGAGCGTCTTGACTTCTCGCTCGTAGCTCAATGTGACGTAGACAGGGACATCTCCAGCGTGCGTGCGATTGCGCAGCAGGCGCAGGGCCTTACAGCGTCCAGCCTCCGCAGCGTGTACGCCGAAGTGCGAGACAGCAGTAACTGCAACCTCCTCGAAGCGCTCCTGGCTTTCTGTCCCAATCTATCCGAGCTGCACGTGCACTTCGTGAACGGGGACTTCTCGTATGCGCTCCTACGTTGCGCGGAAGTCCACGGAACTCAATCCCAGCTTAACAATGTCACGTTCTCCTCCGACGTTCCGGTTTGCTTGCAGCTGGATATACCCGCGGCGTTGGACTTGCAGACTAGCATGCAAATCTGCGCGAACGTCAGCTACAGCAAGTCTGCGTTGCACACTTACAGCTGTGCTAGACTCGTTGACCTGGCATTTGCACACGCCAGTGCTAACCTGCCGCCACAGCTAGTCGTGGTCGCCGTTTACAAAGACGAACTTCTGGCCCAGCGTATACGCATGGCCAGCCGAGCGCTCTCCTGGAAAACGGTGCGTCAGCTCTGCCTCGTTTTGGTTCCGCCCGAGCCGATGAGTACGGATTATCCGACGGTCGGCGTCGAGTACCTCTCCTTTCTTCACGAGTTCTTCGTCGCCGTAGTGAGCCACGTGGTCGAACTGAACGTCAACTCGTTTCACTTCGGCGTCGACCTTGACCTGACGCAGCTGATACAGAACGCCTGCATGAACTCCCTGAGGGCGCTCTCGGTGCCGCCTTGCGGGCTTAGCCACCCGTCTGCACTGCGGCGTCTTGCCAACAAGTGCCCCCGACTAGAAGAACTGGACGTGCGCTTCTATCGGCGAGGACGCTTGGCCCGCTGTGCCGTTTGTGAGTGCCAGTTTTTCCTTCACGCCAGTGACGTGGCCCTGCTGAACGCCGATGTGCCGTACACACGTCGCTGGCTCTGCCGGCTTACCCTCAGTGACTTGCCGAGTCTGGCGTCTCTGTGCTTTCTCGAACGCTGCAAGGTGGAGGAGCTACGCCTCGTCAACTGCCCTGAGACATTGCGCGAGGAATACGCGATGCTGGGACAGTTCCTTGCTAATAACAATCACCTCCGGTACCTGCTGCTTCAGCAGGACTGGCTGCCATTCGGCGAGCAGTCTTTCCTGGTAAGTTTTTTTTTCTTTCATTTCTTCAGGGGCTTTGAATACATTAGTGTATTGTTGCCATTAAATGTGAAAGCGCTTAGGTGAATGAAATAGACTTATGTCGATATTCTTACGCTGCTCTCACAACTGCTGGTTTGGGATGTTGGACAGGTTGTTTTTGCTGCTTCAGGCATAACAACAATTCAATTTGAAGCATTTTATACTGCGCGGGACTGTTACTTTACAACTACTGTCATGGGCTCTGGTGTCGATGGATTTAGTGCCTACTTTCCATCCACATTTGTCAGCATCGACGCCTGCTCACGTGAGAGATAACTTGATTTATTCCAACTGTAGCATATCAGTATTGCCTGCACCGCTAAGGTTTTGACATTTGAATTTAAAAACTAGCGCAGTACCAGAACGGGCGTTGAGCGCCCGGGGCAGAAAGCCTTTAAGGACGTGTGGTGCGGGCGAAACTAAACGGAAACTATCGGTGCGGCCGAAACTAACGGAAACTATCAACAAGAAACTTGTTCGGGCCAGCTTTCAATATTTTATACGGTGCTAAAACATTTCCTTCAGTAGCCAACTTAAGCTTCTATATCACCTCCTGTAGAGCTGCTAGACTCGCCGAATGGCCCAGCATATTGAATCACAACATTTTCGAAATCTGACCTTCTGAAAAAAATCTGAAATTGATTTTCTTTCTAAATTTAGTGCAAAAACAAAGAAGGGAAAAAACGTGGTTTGTTTTCTCCCTTCGTCTCTTTCTGTCTTTAGCGCTAAGTTTTCGACATGTCACAAGAAGCCGAATGCATGATAAGAATTATCTAAGACTGAAACCGCCTCTTTAGTCAGTGCAATTGCAGCTTGGCTTACGCCCGTGTTTTCCGGTTTAAAATCCGGAATGCCGCTACGATTACACGCATGCGCTCGTCGCGTTGCCTTGCGCTCACTGCTTTGCAACGGAAAACATGGCGGCCAAACGTCAACTTCTCTAAATAAATCTTTGATAATTCTGAATACATCAACTAGGCAGTTTACTTGTCGTGCATTTAGGTATCTTTATTGATTTTTTTTATTTTGTAGTAAGCTTTAACTTATGAGACAGTGCTTACGTTTTATTTGCGTTCATTACTTTTTTTTTTCGTGCCCGCTGCTGCATTAGATGCACTCTAACTCGCCCGGTGTGCGATTCCTCTGGAACACATAATTGTACTTCTACTTTGCCAAAATAAATAAGTAAATCACTGGTTGAATGCTGCAGCCTTGTCGGGATGGTCCGTCATATCAGTGCTTTCCTGCCACAATGTGAAAAAAAAACACATGCGAGGGACAGCCTAATGTGTACACTGGTAAATTTTACTCTACTTCAGCTATCCAGTAATAGTGAAACAGATCTACGGTGACAAGGAAGATGAAACGATAATGCGAAATACAAAGGGTGGTTGCTTGCTCTCAAGGATTGATAACTGAGCACGTTGCATTGGTTTTATGGCTGATACATCTATTCCCCTTTGTCTTACTCCCAGTGTAGGGTAGCAAACAGGATGCTCGTCTGGTTGACCTCCCTGCCTTTCCTCTTCTTGCCCTGTCTCTCTCTCTCTCTTATTTCCTGGTTCTCCCGTGTATTTTTATTTCGTGATAACTGATCTCACCGCGACCCGTCGTAATGCCTTTTCCAGGATTTGCAGGCGCATTCGCAGTGTGAACTCTATTTTAAGTTATTCACTCCCTTCCCCAATACATTTCTCGTTGACAATCACCGCTTGTGTTGCGTCTACGCTGTCATCTTCGTTTTCAGTGCGCTTTCTCTGAACAGTTCGCGTTCATAGTCTGCCTTCTCTAGCGTTCTAAACCAGTTTCACAACTAACGTGCCCACCTGCGATAGCCCAATATACACGCCACATCAGAATATTTCGTTTTCTCACTTAAAATCTGTCCTAATTGCGTTCTGCTCCAATGGCTTCCAGTCACTGCTTGCATGTCCAAGCGGCTTCGTCCTGCTGCAGACTCAGACAGCCGCTCTGCAATTTTCCGTTGCAGCCTAACCTGTTCCACCTGCGAGGTCTTCACTACTTGTGTCTTCTCACGGCGGCTTCCGTACCGGATGACACGGCGACTTTCTTCCTGCGCTGTTTGGACTTCCTCTTGCCGTGCCTGAAAGTTGCTCACGTCCACTACCGGCGCCCAACAGATGGCGCAGAACAGCGGGTCACGTGGATGAGGAGCTGCAGCGCAACAGGTTCACAAGTGGGACGCGGAGTCGTGCTTCGAGACCGGCCTTGCGTGCTGTGTTCCACGGCGACGTTCATAGGACTCGCCAAGCCACAGAGACACCACTTCAGTGCTGCCTAGTCTGTAGCACCGACTGCACATTCATAATTTCACATCATTTCACGCGTCCAGACTACGAACTTTTTTTTTTCGCCGCCGTATTCAACCATTGGAAGAAGCGTGGTTATACTATATACTTAGGACCCAATGAATCGACAAGCACACAGAAGTCTACAGCAACGTAGCATCAGAGTCCATGAAAGCTCACCGTCTAGCATAACCACTGGCTATAAAGCCGTTTAGTATACCCGTTGTTGCGAAAACCGACGGCCGAACAACTCGGCATTGCGTACACCAACAGCGCAAACTTTCGTCAATCTAACGATTAAGGTACACATAACTGCCCACAGTGACACTGAGCATATTTTGCGGATGGCTGCGTCTCGTAACGTCATTTTAAAGTAACATATCGCGTGCGCGTCCACATCAAAGCATTAAAGTCTGCCTGCATGCGTATTTTAGCTCAGACGATAAGCATGTGCTTTGAGTGCCGTGTATGGCTGCTGTAAAGAACTCTCAGTGCATCAGTGTATTGCGTTTCTCGTTTTTCACAATCGCTAGCATGTTTAAGTACAGCATGTTCAAGCCTATAGGTACATTAGGGCTCATTCAGCTAACGGTTTCCAACCAAGGCTTCTCTGTTTTTTGGCAGATACTGCAAAATGGAATATCTCTCCCTTGAAAATTATATTCTTTAAACGCAATTATCTCGGTATTCTCTAGCGATATCCTTATGCTGCGCAAATTTCTCAGAATTTATCATAATGGTAATGTTGCATAGCGTTTCCTACGCAACAAATCTGGCGTAATAGGATTTGACTTCCCAATGTAGTTTAGAAAAAGCTGATGCTGATAGCTTTTTCTAAACTACATTGGATACCCAACGTCTATTTACTCCTCAGCTGACGCATGCTTCGTGCGCTATTTGATTATTTACTTTCATTCTTGCGAACTGAAGTTTACATTTTTGACGACAGTGCTTATTTCCATCCATAACACCGAATTATTCTTAGCAATTTTATTTCACAGGCAAAGTAGCCACATCGTGCCAATGCGCAATCAGAAAAATAAATTTGGATGACGTGCTGTGCACTTATCATTTACTTCTCACTTAATAAAGCATCAAAAATGAATTTCTCGGGATCAGTCTTCTTTTTTCGTTTAAGTGCAGGTGCATTTCATGAGCTTTCCAAAGGTGACTGTTTCCAAATGAAATTCACGTAGTCTATAAACCCGTCAAGGGGGACTGGTCATGGGCTGCTTAGTCGAAGAAAAGCACGAGGATTTTTAAGTTGCAAGAAAATTCGTACAAGCTTGAAGTTAGCTTATCAAGAATAGACTTTCTTTCGTGAGCACGTTATGTCCGCAAACGTCAATTCTTATTTCTTTTTTTAGGGATAGCAAAACGCCTGGATTATGGCCTTGTTGAAAAAGCAAAAGGAAGCAGGAAATCGACAAAATCGACGCTCTTTCCTTTCGCCTCTTTCTTGGTGTGTTGCGTCATTAGGTTGTATAAACAAATGAACCATATTCTCACAACAGTCGATAAATTTTAGTGATCAGGCTGGTGCACCGACATCCTTCCCAGCACAAGTAGGTGTCTTTGTGGTTCTTTTTGGGAACGTGTAACTATTTCAAATTTTTCTTGCCAAAACGGCAATTAATCAAAAACTAATAAGAAAAGTGCTTTATCCTAAAACATGAGGCAGCCGCAACGTGGCCAGAAACGTGCGCGCAACGCAACTGTGCAGTTTATAAAAATAATTTAGTGTGTTCTGGCCCAAAAGTTTCGAATAAAAGTATGTGCCGCATCCACCGCCATGACCATGAGTGGCGCCGGATCACACTTGTACACATACATCCGGGGATGGGAATAGCCGTCACCGTTGCTCAATCGCTAAGAGTATCGCACGCGCAATGCGGAGCATTTGTGTTCCACTCCCTTCGTCGGCAAGTTGTTTCTTGTCCAGATCCATTTTCATCTACTTTCTCCTTTCGCCATTTCAGTTAAAACAATCAAAAATGTCATCTGTGCGCTCCTTGGCTACATTATCTGTTGGCTCCATATGGTTGTGACTAACAAAAGCCGGGCGTCTCAGTTTCCCCTTCTTGAAACTGCAAAGTGGTTTACAAGAGACGCCATATAATGGACAGCTCCCAAATTATTTTGACCTCCTGAGGTTCTTTATGACGCTTGCCTACATTATATTTGTGCGCGAGCATTTTTAAATTGAACTGCCCTCGACGTAGATT
This sequence comes from Dermacentor silvarum, assembly GCF_013339745.2. NCBI lineage: Eukaryota > Metazoa > Arthropoda > Arachnida > Ixodida > Ixodidae > Dermacentor > Dermacentor silvarum. Next base: position 67,796 of record NW_023605777.1, read on the forward strand.
GTGCAAATTCTTTTCTATGACATGATTTGAACATTTCCCTCGACGGTTGGGCCGGCTCACGCAAACGCCGTGTGGCATGCGTCACGCCCAGCGTGGACGGACTTCGATGACGGACTTCGATGACGGACTTCGATGACGGACTTCGATGACGGACTTCGTGGACGGACTTCGTGGACGGACTTCGACAATTATAAGGCCTCAAAGATGCACTGAAACATTCTTCTAGTGGCCTGAAATACGCCCTAGTCTTAATGTGATGCTCTTCAATTAATCAATGGCCGACTATTTTTATAGAGCACCCTAGTGTAAACGGAGATACCTTAGCGATGGTGTCCCCTCAACCCATGAGTTCCTCTCTGCTGGATTGGCGTCGATGGCAGCGCTCCTACAGCTCCTATTTTTCTTTTTCTTTTTTCGCGGTGTGCTTAATCTAACCCGTCGAAATGCGGATGTAACAAACCTACACGGAAAGCTGCAAAGGAGCTGCGACTGAACGATTGAGACGCGTTAAGTGCCGTTTCTACATTTCTTCGGAAATCTGGAAGAGTGAAAAATTTTTGGTCACAAATACAATGCCCCAGTGGCTGGCACCTACAGTAGGACGAGTCGGCTGTGACGTAATCGCTGATAGGCCATAAGCATTGCCTCTTAGATAGCAGAACTGTGCACTCTGCTCTAGGACTTCATGCTAATTGTTCATGCGACTTCATGCTACTTGCTACATTCGGTTCGCATGTACACGGTTCCATCGTCTGCAGATCAGGAACGTCTTCTTACCGGGTTCAAAAAGTGGTTCAGTGTCCTTTCAAACGCGTACCATGTTCTAAAGTCGGTCTCATGATACTTTAAGCCTCGGTTGGCACTGTTGACCAGATAGAAGGTAGCGTTATTTACGTCAATGACATCGCCCGATATTTTGTCTGCCATCAACCGCTATTGTAAATATTGCCAGTCTCCAAAGCCATCCACGTCCCAGTGCCTCTCGAAAACCATTGCATCCTTCTAGCGCAGTGCGCCGAAAGTGATGAATGGAGCTGGCTGCGACGCTTGGGCGTCCCTGGCGCGTGTTGGTTGACCTCAAGCAGACTTCCAGAGTTCTAAAGCGGTGCTCAGCGTGGTAAGGGAGTGCCTTAAATCAAATCTGCATCGAAGTCTTTCTATGTTTAAACGCGAACCAGTTCCGCGCCTAATCGGAGCCGAGATCAAACGCAAGGCCGTCCAAGGTCACAGAGTTTGTCACCGATGCGGGCGTAGTCCCACGCACCCGCTTTCTGGCCGCCATTGGCTCGGCCCCTCCTTGCTCCACGCGCATGCGCACGCTCTCCCACATGCGCGCTAGCACGCCGCTACTCGTTTGGCGGCTTCTCTCTTTGCTCCACTCGCCGGTACGGGTGTGCGCGCCACAACTAAAGAAGTGACTCGGTTGCGCTAGCTGCGCTTTGTTGCCCGTAGGCCTCTACTTGGAGATACAACAGTGGGGCCCTCGAAAGTATCAAACGGAAGAGCAGCACAAAAGCGCGCAGGCTCGGTAGAGACTATAGAGTTATGCGATGCGTACCGAAGCTACGAGGCGGGAGGTGAAGCGATGGGCCGATGAAATACGCGCCGACATGGAGCACAAATAAGAGGAGACGCTAAGCGTGGACGAACAGCGGCAACCCAAACGAATGGTCGCTTAACAGGCCGCCAAGACCATGCGGCGCCGATTGGAGGACCGCAACTTGCGCGACGCAGACGAGTACTTTAAAAAGCACTTAGTCGAACGCAAGTTTGGTGCGGCGCGTACTGTCTGCGACCGTCTCTGGTTGCGATCGTACGTCCTCAGGGTGTCGGGGCGCGCGCTGCATGTGGCGGTCTTCGAGTGAGCGTTTCCATAGGAGGACGCGAGTTAGTTCAGGCTTTGCGTCACCGGCAAGGGAGAAATGCTTCGCATTGACTTAAACAATCATAAGGGTGGTTTCTGCCGTAATTATTTTATGAAATAATTTTTCGGAAGTATTGCAGCCTTTAAGTGACTTCGACTTCTCCCTTTGCCGTGAAACGGATACAAACTAATAAAGTAAGAAGAAGTCTTTGTCACCTGATTTTAACTCCAACTTTCGTGCTCTCGTTTACCTTCTTTTGTACACTCTTTTGTATGAAGCGTTTTTTTTTTCAGTCTTAGCATTAAAATGCTTGATACCGCAAAACAATTAGTTGGTGTTTGCTTTTGCTTTCTTTAATACTATTACAGATAGTGCCATCATATATTATCTCAACATTACGGTAGATGTGGAAGAGAACGCAAAGGCCACTGCCTATTTCATACCCATCTAACCTTTTATCTAGAAAAGACGCCTGTGCAACTCCTCGGCGATTACGTGTAGAAAATTATACAAAAATAATGAGCAAAACGAATATAACGACAAAAAAAAACCTGTCATTCAGTCTACTTTATGCTTAAAGGTGCAGCCCGAAAGCTCAGAAACTGGAATCTTTTCACTTTCCGCAAAGTTAAAGCCATCAAGGCCACGCGCCATCTCAAGATCTGCCCCGGAAACACCACCGTTCTCATTTTGAAAGCAGCCGCTTATCCTTCTTGGCGACAGACGAGCGAAGACTGTAGAGCCAGCTTGGCCGAGGACTTCACCATCCACGGCTTGCGTGCCCCGAGAGAAGAGTAATCGCTTGGCTCTTATCTCGGCGCAGGGGGCGGGTCATCTAAAACCATGGAGCACAGCTGGCTTACGCACTCGGCGCACTGTGTGCTTAGGCTTTCCTAACTCTCTCGTAATCGCGCCTCCCTACAAAGTTTTAGAGCGTCTACGCTGTCTCACTCCTTTAAAGTTATATCACTTGCGTTTTTTTTTTCGTTTTTTTTTTCGGTTGGCAGGGAATCATTCAGACCAGTCGAGGAGGGACTATAAAGCGGATGTGGGCTTGTGTTATTTTCACTCACTTCCTCGTGAGGATATTCAGCGGCTCGAGAATTCTTTTTCTCAGCTTGCGTTAACGTTTCCTTGTTTTAAAATGGCGCTTTGTGGCAAGCGCTTGCCTTCCCGAGTCATTTCGCGTCGTCTAGCAATCAATAAACGCATGGCTCTTATCCGAAATGACATGATCCATTCTAAAAAACGGTTACTAATCCAAAAATAGATGTTTTAAATGACGCAGACCAGTTTCTGAAATTTTCTTTAGTATTTTTTAAGAAGTCAGCGATGACCTACATCCTCATCATCATCATCATATCATCAGCCTATATTTTATCTCCACTGCAGGACGAAGGCCTCTCCCTGCGATCTCCAATTACCCCTGTCTTGCGCTAGCGTATTCCAACTTGCGCCTGCAAATTTCCTAACTTCATCATCCCATCTGGTTTTCTGCCGACCTCGACTGCGCTTCCCTTCTCTTGGTATCCATTCTGTAACCCTAATGGTCCACCGGTTATCCATCCTACGCATTACATGGCCTGCCCAGCTCCATTTCTTCCGCTTAATGTCAACTAGAATATCGGCTATCCCCGTTTGTTCTCTGATCCACACCGCTCTCTTCCTGTCTCTTAACGTTAGTCCTAAGATTTTTCGTTCCATCGCTCTTTGTGTGGTCCTTAACTTGTTCTCGAGCTTCTTTGTTAACCTCCAAGTTTATGCCCCATATGTTAGCACCGGTAGAATGCAATGATTGTACACTTTTCTTTTCAACGACAGTGGTAAGCTCCCAGTCAGGATTTGGTAATGCCTGCCGTATGCACTCCAACCCAATTTTATTCTTCTGTAAATTTCTTTCTCGTGATCAGGGTCCCCTGTGAGTAATTGGGGACCTACAATGTGTATGCAAATATAATGTACGATAAATATTACCGTACCAGCCGTTAGAAGCTCGTTCACTCGATGCTCCTTGTCCAACCATCCGTACGTCATTTCTGTTACGCTGCCGTCGTCTTCAGGGCACCATCTCGTCTTCAACTTTCCGCTCACCATATGCTGAAGAAAATGCTGCACGCAAAAAAAAGTGGGGAGCCGGACGTGCTAACCACTGAGAAATCGCGTAACTTTCGCACTCGACATTTTTCGCGAAGCTTTGTGCGCCTACGATAATGTTGTTAGCCTAGATCTCAGGCACACAGTAATACATCGGTAAACGAAGGACTTTGTACAACGCCAAGAAAGGACAGGACGAATGCCTGACGCGTGCATTAAACTGGACAAAATAATGAAGTAAACGAAGTCGGCGCAGACGTAATTGTTCCGCACGTCTTACCAGAGCGTGCAAGTCAACGTCCGACAGGGGTGCGGCGGTGGCCCACACTCAAGGGACCGATGCCACGTTCGCCGCGGCAGCTATTGGAAACTGGAAAGGTTCCTAGCACAGCACGGTACAGGAAAAAGCTGGCTCCAAGATTCGTGTCTATAGCACGGGAGCAGACCGTCCTGTGCCTCGGCTTGCGCGAGACCAGAAGCCCAGGCAAGGCAGTTGAAGCTACTGTCATGCTAGCCAGCGCGAGTAATGTTCTCGTCCATCTCTTTCTGTTTTACTACACCACCATGGCCACGCGCACTCCACCGAGAAATTCAAATAAGATAAGTTCCCATCACAGCGCCAAGAAGGCTTGTAGAGTGATGATGCCAGTGTATGCTCTTTTGAGGCCGCAGTAGGCGATAATGTAGCGAACTAAGGTGAGCTAATGTATTTATCAAAAGAAGTTGTTCTTGACAACAATGGCGCCACTCAATCTGAGAACCTGCATCCTGATGTCACAGTAAATGAGTTTGGAGTTGGAGCAGTCACTGAAATCTGCCGCTTTTTTCTCATTCTAACTATGTGAATTTTTAAAGATATCATATATTTAGATAATCGTCCCCTCGTTTTGTTCTACAGAAGCACCTGGTGTTGTTTAATCCTACGCTGCTTGAGTGGATAAATACTGATGCTCTATGCTGGGCAAGAACTACTAGCCATATCAAGACGAAGTTTCGGGGGGGGGGGGGGGGGGGGGGAGTGGGCTTTTAGCTGCACATTGTGGGAAGACTGAATTTTTACGTGTATTGCAGGCACCGCAGAACATTTGTAAACTGCTTATGATCTCATGTGGCTCATCTTCTATCGGTGACCTGGCTACGCAATTTTACTGGCAACGACTGATATGCCAGCTACGTAAGCTGCATTTATTAATCGATGGTGGTCCCCTCAAATACCGAGTATTGCTATGCATCGCTATACGCTGCCCTTATGTCGTGTACCATTTTATGTGTGTTTTTTTTTTCACTCCTGCGACAACCCCATTATGAAGTACTGCATCTGAAAATAAATAAATAAATTGTTCTCGAGAGGTTGAACAACCAAGCAGGCCTACCGGAATGGAAATTCGGCATGGTTGCCTGACAAATGATCAGTAACGCTGAATGTAAATACGAGTATATGTAGTGGCAAAAATATTCACGTAAAAAAGAACTGCATACACATAAATGTCGTCAAATGCTACAAACTGCGCCGCTTCAGCCTCCCGCGTCTTTGATTGTTGGCTCTTAATGTTCCAGTATAAGGGTCATTGCATAGATTTGTTTTGCCATTCTAGTATGTGGCTAAGGTTACGCGAACAACTTTTCTACAAACAGGCATTTTTGAAAGTGAAGCTTTATATGTCTAGGCGAAATCGTATACGGCTAGGCGAAATCGCCCGTTTACAGACAACTATCATCAGCATTGACACGAGAGTCGTCGACTTCTTCCGCAGCTGGCTAGCTGCTGAGCCTCGTGTGGCGCTCGTGCTTGTGCTCGGCACGCGCTCGTGCCACTGCTCCCGCGTTCGTCCTTGTCGTCTTCTTCCACAGCTGGCTGCGTTGCCGCTCATCATTCCAGCGTAGAATTCATTTCCCTTCTGTCTTCGTAATGGGGAGGCCACGTTTACGGGGGTATGAGTCATTGCTTAAGGAGGTATGAGCCATTCATTATCTTACGTAGCGGACAGATTTAATCTTGCAGCAACTTAATTTCGAAGAATCGCAATTGGCAATGGCGGGAAAATGCTGCTAACCACGCCGCCAAGCAAACTCGAGACGTCTAATGCAAGCGACAACGGTGGACTGCGGGCATACCGTCAGTAACGTCAGTTCTCTCCGTCGCAGCCGAACGTGTGTGTAACCTCAGAATAAAGTGATTTCTATCTCTCTCATAACTCAGAAATACTTTAATGAACCCTCGGGATTAACCCAGTGATAAACACCGCGGCCGCACGTTTCAGCTCCGCTGGTTAACCATTTTTACGGCAGTGGAAGGGCCGACGAATTTATTGTCATTTCACACAAATCTGTGTTGCAGAAGACGGGTGCACTTTATAATGCCGCATCTTCTATTGCGAGGTTACAAGGCAATTTCGAATCTTGTCCGCGCAACATGCAGCTCCCAGACTTAACTCATACGCCAAAAATTTCACACCGCAATAAGGTGGCTTCACCTCAAAAGGTGTAATCTAACGGCAAAGCACGCTTTACAGGACATGAGCAGTGCACGTGTGAACAGTTGAAACCAGGCTCCACAAAGAACAACGGATTTTGCGCGCATAGAACGGCGTGATGTAGTCTAATGTTCTGTTTGAAAAATAAAGCTTCAAAATTGCAGCAGCACCTATCTCACGATGACGCTCGACGGTAATGCGTTAGCATTGAATCCATATAGAGATACAACGTATTGCCACCGTCGAAACGTGTCATGACACGCGTCCTGCAGTGGGGCTCCTCTTTCCCGCTTCCCTAAGAAGAGTCGGCGCCATCTAGCGCCGCTGCCACGTAGCCTGTGCATGGCCTCCCTAAATACATGGCACGCCGCTGCGGGCGAACGCTGAGAAACGCGTCATACGGCAACCAGGCTCCTCTGTCACGTTTCTCTCTGGACTCGCTGCGCCATCTAGTGGTACTGCCTAGAAGTCCACACGTGGCCTCCCAGATGACAAGCGTGGTACGAGGGTGTCTGTGAACGCTGATAATTGTTCCCTAGCTTGCCGCACACTTAGTGGCACATACTCAGTGATACAAGTCGGCGAAAGATCCATTAAACAGCGGCTCATACCCAATGTATTCATGGCGCAGCTCACTAAAGCGTTCGCGATGAGAGGCGTTCATCGATAGCGGGCACATAACCGATGCATTGTTGGCGCAGCCTGCTAAGACGTCCGATTTCGGCCTTTGAGGAACCCCTGTGGCGTGGATTTTATTCCGCTCAGTATCGGAGGAACATAACGCGCCTTTTTCGTCGCTGTAGAGCGGCACAATGCCACTGACACGTACCAAGTTACCAAAGTCGGCATCAAAGACGTTCATTGAAGAGCAGCAAACACCTCCTGGCACTTACCGAATGACTCAAGTAGGCATCAAAGAGGTTCGTTAAAGAACAGCACAGACCGAGTGGCACATAGGCTGTGCTCCAAATTGGCGTCAAAGAGTTTCTTCAAACTGTGGTACCTATCCAGTCCCACTGTCACCATGAAAGATGTTCGTAACCATCAGACCCAAGATGGTCTGATGGCTGGTTTGGAAGCCTGTTCTCTCAGCACAGCCGCACCCAATCGCCCACAGACTACCCAGTCACCCAGGTAGGCGGGAAAACGGTTAGATACAAACATACATATTGATAGATACATAGATACGAACATAAATATATAGATAGCCCACGGAAAGCTCGTGAAGTACCCAAAGAATGCTAACGCATTAAAATTTTCCTAGGGTATGACTGCAAGAAGTCTAGGTAGACTTAATGTTATAGAGACGAGATAGTGAAAATTTAATAACATCTGCAGAGGTGCTGGAAAGATTAGTAATGCACGAAGGGCGTTGAAAAGAACAGAGATGATGACTATTGTGCCTTTTACTTCACATTACCAAGTGCTAACCTGCATAACAGGTATTTCACATCAACACGTTATATTCAACATATGACAGCTCCCTGGAAGTTGTCACTGCCTTGGTAATGCCGATAAGTGGGGAAAGCGGCGTAAATTGAAATGTAGCGGCGCGGAAACGTTATAGGGTGCTTTGATGTAGGAAATATAGAAAACTGGCGAGTGTAGCGCCACCATTGAGCAGACAAAAGAATACGAAGAAATAAAGCCATTGTTAGGGACTCAGTATGCCTAATCCAAAATACTAAAACGTAAGAAATAGTGAAATTTCTGCATCGCATTGAACAACGTCAACACGGCATGCGATCGCGTAGCACGCGATATGTGGGTTTAAATTTTCGATCCCTGATCTTTGCGACCTACTCAAGGGAGATAAAGCTGTCCCACGAATGCCACAAGGGGCGTGGAGCCCGCCACTTGGCCAAACCTACGACCTCTGCATAATACACCCGGCCACGTCTCCTGTCTATCATAAAGGTGCTTTCATGGCTTAGTGTGTGTATCCCTACTGTCATCTTGAATAGGGTTGGATAAGAAGAGGAAGTCAGAGAAAAAGATAATAACTTTCTGAGTGTATCTTTTAAAAAACTAAAGATAGCAAACGCATATGCTCCTCCGGATAAATCGTCGAGGTCCACTTATAGTAATTAAAATGTGCCCAGGTACAAAAAGCGCAACTGCTCTATAGTCGCACGACTCACGTGTACTTGTGTAGCGTGAGTTTTCTTATCACCCTTCTCCTCCTCCTATCGAGCGGGTGTCGAGACTTGGGCAAGTTGTAATAGCAATACTATCAGAAAACATGTCACGGGCAACCGATAACACACAAATATCCGAAAGCACGTAGATTGTACTATTTCTACTGTTCACCGAGTGCAGTAGTGTAATTTCACGTTCTGTATAATTGAGTATATTAGCCGTGCAAGTGGTGGCTGTTCTAAACAGAAACTAATATATGACTTAGACGCCACTTACGTAACTTGCAACTAGGAGTGAACGTCATCCAGCCTTTACGCTCTCTTGTTCCGGTGCAATCGATAGATAAAAAAATTCCTCAAGTAACATAAAATAGAAGAATCATCCCTAGGCAAAAAAAGAGAAAGAATTTTTAGACAGGCAGCGTATGTATATATCTCAGTCCACTTGACCGTACAACAATTTTTCTACTATCCAAGCTACAAACTACGTTCGATACATTGTTTCAAACCCCACAACTTCTTCCTTAGTGGCCCACCCTCCGACCTTCTTCACAACTCGGGCTTCCAGCCTGGCTACCACAAATACTCCAACGGGGTTTTAGGGCGGGCAAATGACCAACACAACGCGCGTGGCACTAATTTGGGGTCTCTCGGGGCAGCCACTGAGTCGGCTCGGACAACAGCTGAAGCGAGCGACGCGCCATCGACCGACCAGAGAGTCAGCGTAAGAGAAAGGGGGGACTCACTGAGTCGACATAACAAGGTCGTCGCAGCCTTCTTCACGTGTACGTATATCGGAAAGCGTGGGCTGCTGTCATGTACGGTGCAGCGGCAGAGTTGTCCGAGACTTATAGCGGAGGCCTAATTCAGTTTCCCACCGCGGACCCGGAAGCCGACGGAGCCGCTGGCCAACGTCTCGCCACTTTATTCTCGCTGACCGCTAGAGAACCGTCGCTCCGCGGTTTGGTGCAAGGTCTGTTGACTGTGCGCGACCCAGATATCTTTCGCTGTCCTCCCAGTTCCTCCGCGTACGCCCCCATGCCTCCGTCCGCGACCTCGGGGATGGCAGACTCTCCGGCTCGCTGCGCGAGTCTGCTTCCCAAGACTCCCCTTGGGCACGCCATTATTTGTCCTGTCTCTCGCGTCCTCACTTCCCTCTGGTAGCGGGGGTCACAGACACTTTGAGCCTTTATTTTCGCCGTCACTAGCTGTCCGCCTCCTTTCGGAACGCCTGCCTGAACTCGGCGTCCCGAATACGTATTTTTTGTTTCTATATATCTCTCTCTTGGGCAGACCCATCTTTTCTTTCTTTAATGCTGGGCTCTACGTCGCTATTTATTTATTTATTTATTTATTTATTTATTTATTTATTTATTTATTTATTTATTTATTTATTTATTTATTTACTCGGCATGCGGTGAGTGGCCGAGCCGGTTTTTAAATATTTCAGCTCACCTTCGAGTGCTCATTCGAGGCACATCAGAGCTAACGTTCTGGAGCGAAAGTGCGTATTTCGTGTAAACACTTTTCGCGCTCATGCCGCGTGCTCGCGCGTGTACATGTGTCTGCGTGTGCGTGCGCACGCTGCGTGAGGTACTATTATTATTGTAATTACTAATATTTCAATAGCAATTATATGGACACTTCCGCGAACTTTCGCCGTCGCCGTGAGCTTCTATATAAAGTGCAAGTGCGATAAGATCCTGTCACGTCCCGCATGTCATGGGCTGCGGGTTCCAGGGAAAGCGTGCGAGGGAGAGCAGAGGAAGAATAGGTGGCTTAATGCACGCCGTTTTCCCGCACGCCAACGAGGTAGGGTGGGGTGAGGCGAGCACGCATCTCCTCTTTTACTGAGGCAGCGGCTGCGCATGCCGCGCCCTGCGCACATGTAGATGTAATCTGCGGTGCATGCAAAGCCTAGGCGAGTCGAAGTGGCTGGTCCCTTCGTGTACACTGTCTTCCCGAGCGCCTAGTGTTGGAGGTCGTGGAATATCAAGTTTTGGAGATGCCTCGAAGTTCAAGGCCGCACGAAGCGTTGGCTCGCCACTGCTGCCGCTCTTCTTCACGCCGGCGTTGTGGCAGAGAGCGTTCGCCGTAATCGAGTGACATCCGTGGGCGTTTGTCTGTGTGCGCGTGGCACTAGGCTTGTTGGCTTCTTTAGTAAGTGAATGTTTACTGCAATTTATCCTGCCAATAAAACTACGAACCTTACTTTGTGTAGTTGTTTAATAGTTTGCTATCGCTATCAGTGCATCGCTATTTGGGCGAAACTGCAACCTTTTAGTATTATTATTATTATTGTTAATATTACTATTATTATTATTATTATTTCGATAGCAAATATATGGACACTCCAGGCGCATTTCTGCCGTCGTTGTCGCCGTCGTTGTCGCCGTCGCCGTGAGGTTCCGTATTAGGTCTAAGGGCCATAAAATCGTCGCCGCGTGCCGCATGCTGTATGTGCGAGTGGAAGCGCGCGAGGGTGAGCCGGCGATCGCAGCTAAATCTCGCGCACACAAGAGGGGGAAGCGGGGAGGAAGCACATCGTCTTCCTTCGCGCGCAAGGCTTCGGGGAGAGGGGAGGGAGGGCGGCGCGTTCTACTCCGGGTGGCCTGGACGGCCGCGCGCGCCCGCTCGGCCCGCTGTACCTTGAAAGCCAACTGCGGCGGGGACAGAGTTCGCCCTGCGCTGTGTTTTCGTGGATTAGTTCACGCTAAGGCGAGCGGCAGCACGAAGGTCAATTCGCTCGCAGCTGCCACCGCGCATTCTCACTCCAGCGTTTTGACAGTTAGTTTAGTGAGATTTGTTCGTTTGCTTGTGCGCTCGTGACACCATGCTTGTGAATTTAGGTAGTGCCTATGTTTAGAAGTTTATACGGCTGATAAAACTGCTATCCTTACTTCATATAGCTATCCGCTAATTTGCTATCGCAATTGATGCTTCACCTTTGGGGCGAAACTACGACTTATTATTATTATTATTATTATTATTATTATTATTATTATTATTATTATTATTATTATTATTATTATTATTATTATTATTATTATTATTACTCAGACCGCATGGTTGTTCCTGGGCACAATAAATGACTGATTGGTTGATGATTGATTGATTGATTGATTGATTGATTGATTGATTGATTGATTGATTGATTGTATAACGCTCAACGTCTCACTTAGGCTATCGCATTCCTACGTCCCATTTGACATCATCAAAGAAAGCAAGTAGAACAAATAAACTGTCTGAAATCATTGACGCGTATGCCGTTGCCGAGCAATTTCTGAAGACGCGTGTAGTCAGCGTTGCGCAGTCGCTGGGAGCCGTGATGCGAGTAATTAGTATCTCGGCAACGCCACTCTGCTCCAACACAGCACTTTCGCTGGGCACGAGTTAACGCGGTCGCCGGCCCAAAATGACCCTTTTCGTTTATTTTGTTTGTTTTCTTGTTTTTATTTCCATTTCTGTACCATGAAAATTACGGCATCGGCAAGCAAGCACCGCCGCTCTGTAAGCAGTGCTACACGGTCCTACGCGGTGGGCCTTTAAGAGGATAAAAATGCACAGGAAGAGCAAGGCCACTAGTCGTTGTGGGAGGGGGGCGGAAGGTCGGTTGCAGGGTGATCATTATTTTA
>NW_023605778.1:0-60001 GCF_013339745.2 Dermacentor silvarum
CCATTGAAATGCGAGAACTACGTGATCATCCGCCACGCGCACAAAAATTCGAGAGCAACAGGTGTTGGAACAAAGAAGGTGGTTCAGAGCACAAACGGGCAGCGTGAAAAGGGATTGGGAAAAGTAGTTCTCCGACACCCGACCTCCTATCCAAAGAATCTCTTCAAGCTGACTCTCTCTCCATTTGCCCGCAGCGGAGATGATGCACCAAGAGCGAGTGACCGTGTTGATCGCTTCACAGGCATGGCATGCACTAGCGCATCGCGAAGGGCGGTATGCGTTAGGAAGGCGAATCGCATTAATGCGCCAGGCGCGGGTAGGTTTAGGGGTGCTAGTCGCCTCCCACGGTGCATGCATAAAAACGCTGTCGCAGCGTATCAAGTCAGAGAAAAAGCGAGCTACAGCAACTGGCTCGCGCTCTTCTATATTCATCGGCGAAACGTGTTGTCCGGAAACAGGTTCCAGTCTGTATCGAACGCCGTCGCACGAGGAGTGTAGCGCCACATATATAAGCAGTGTCGCATATATGTATATATACCGCGATGCGCTGGGAAATGCGACACGCCGCTGTTGCGTTCATCTAAACACGGCTACATTTGAACATCACGAACGAAAAGCTCCCCCATAAACGTGATAATCTCCTTGTACGACTGAACGTGAGGAGGGCGAAGACGGGGACATGGATACACAAGATAAGCAGAGCGATCGAGGGAGGCTACATTGGACGAGGTATAACTCGTTCATGCGTGCATCGCCCGTTCCTTTTGGCAGGCACTCGCCGCTGCATTCCTGACTTTTTATTAAGCACTGTTTGCCGTTGAAGTTTGATTTGGGAAATAAATGAATAAATAAAATGCACAATTGCACTAACTCGTTAGTTCTCTATAATTAAGCGCGTCTACTGAATCAAGATGATCACGAGATTATTTTGTTATGATGCGATGCCAATGACACTTTTAAATATGGCTCTGGCTCGTCCTGCGCATCATTTCATCGCAATTTTAAAAAATTCGTCGGCCCTTCCACTGCGTGAAGATGGTTAACCAGCGAAGCTGAAACGTGCGGCCCCGGTTTTTATCACTAGGTTAATCCCGAGGAGTCATTAAAGTGTTTCTCAATTATGAGGTTACACACACGTTCAGCTGCGACGGAGAGAACGTACGACGTTACATGACGGTATGCCCGCAGTCCGCCGTTGTCGCTTGCGTTCGATGTCTCGAGTTTGCTAAGCCGCGTGGTTAGCAGCATTCGCCCGCCATTGCCGCTTGCGATTCTTCGACATGAATTAAATTGCTTCAAAATTAAATATGTCCGTTACGTAAGAAAATAAACGGCTCATATCACCTTAAGCAATGGATCATGCCCCCGTAAACGCGGCCTCCCCATTACGACGACAGAAGAGAAGTGAAATTCTACGCTGGAATGATGAGCAGCAACGCAGCCAGGTGTGGAGGAAGGCAACAACGACGAACGTGGGAGCAGTGGCACGAGCGCGTGCCGAGCACGAGCCAACGAGCCAGCTGCGGAAGACGACGACGCTCGAGCCAATGCTGATGGTGATAATCTTCTGTACACAAGAGATTTCGCCCTATACCCATATACGATTTCGCCTAGACATCGCTTCGCTGTAAAAAAAAAACTGATTTCTACTTTAGTACAGATCAGTGGGCGCGGCTATTGGAATGCAGAACTTTAGCGCCGGCCTGGCATCCTCAAGAGAACTCCAACTTGCACAGCGCCGGCAAGATCAGTCGGAAAAACAGCGCTCGTTTCTTTTTACAAGCTTTTGCTCACCTGATTAGTGGTTTGTTTATGTTCTGTACGTGAAAGATAATTATATTTTCATAATAAGTATAGGCCGTCGTATTCCACTGTCTCCTGGTTTGTAAACTGGCGAGTAGAATGCCGGTCAAGCTGACCAGTTAATTTCGTTCCATTTGGCTCGTTCATTGTACTTATGTACATTCGGTTTTGAATAAGCCTTGAAATTGGACATGGAAGGTAAAAGTTGACGCTCATCTTGTTCCGCTGTCTGTTTGCAGAGACGATGCACACAGTTGATATCAGCACGAACACAAATGCGAAGAAGTCGAAAACAACCGCCCCCTTCTTGAGTTTCCAGATTCCCATGAATTTTAAGCGTATAGCATTTCGGGCCCCGAAACCTCAATTCGGGACTACACCATGTTTGCTAACTGGCTATAGAGCAATTCTACTTCGCACTGCTATGTTATTAAAGCCAAACAGGATTTCTGACCCATTTCGTTTTCTTGTCCGCGTTTCAAATTATGACCTGGTGCCTTCGAAGCCTGTTCGCGGTGTTGGAGTAAAACTAATGTCACATTCGCTTGGTTGTTTCACAGCGCGCTCACAGTTCTACCTATGTTTGAAATACACCTTTAAAGCAGTATTAGGAGCAAAATCAGGTTGTAATAGCGTTAATCGGGATTTGAAACTGAGTGCTTTGAAACTACCAGTCGAATATGCCATAAATTGTCACCTTTGGTGGAGTTCATCGGGCCGACTCCGGTTGCCTCCTGATGCCCCTCGTATCCGCTGCATTAGAGTCACGAAGTCCTTTATCTATCTATCTATCTATCTATCTATCTATCTATCTATCTATCTATCTATCTATCTATCTATCTATCTATCTATCTATCTATCTATCTATCTATCTATCTATCTATCTATCTATCTATCTATCTATCTATCTATCTATCTATCTATCTATCTATCTATCTATCTATCTATTTATTTATTTATTTATTTATTTATTTCAGTACTCTCAGGGCCAGAGGCATTACAGTGAGGAGGGGCACACAAAACCGGCGGCAGTTTCCTTGAACTTGTTGACGTCGGTGATGGCAGCGATGAAGGCAGGGAGATGGTTCCAGTCATTTCTAGTTCGAGGAATAAATGAATTTATACAAAGGCTAGTTCGGCATTGCGGTATTGGTCAGTGCGTGAAGATATATACGATGGAGAGAGGAGTAACTTATCTTTGAGAATAGGGTTGGTGTAATAGACATAAGCGAAAATATTTACGGCGCAGAGAAAGAACGGGAAGACCAAGTGCTGATTTCATTGCAGATATGCTTGCTGTTCGGGAATAATTTGAAACTATAAAACGGGCGGCGCGGTTTTGGACAGACTCTAAAGTGTTAAAGTTATCTGATTAGATTTCAAATGGAGCATGCATATTCTAGTTTAGGTCCTATTAACGTCCTATACAGATGAAGCTTAACGGTGCTGTTAGAAGCTATGAAATGGCGCCGTAAGAATCCGAGCGTGCCGTTAGCCTGGTTAGATGTGTAGTTCACGTGCATTTTCCAGGACAGATTGTGTGTCAAGTGAATACCCAGATATTTGTACGATGAGACAGGCGATAACGTAGTGTTATTAAGAAGATAGCGAGGGGTGTATTCAGGAGGACGGCTGGAAATACGCAGGTGTTTGCACTTAGTGGTGTTAAGCGTTGTGAGCCAGTCGCTGCACCATGAGGAAATGGCATTCGAGTCCAATTGCAAACATGCTTCATCAGAGGGATTAGTAATTGAACGATAAAGCACACAGTCATCTGCGAAAAGATTTATATGGGAGATGACGTTGTTAGGAAGATCATTAATGTAAATTAGAAACAAGAGAGGACCTAACACAGAACCTTGAGGTACTCCAGAAGTTACGGGAACAAGAGGTGAGTCATAATCATTAACTGAGACATATTGACTACGTACGGTTGAGAAGAAAACATTTAATCCAGCCTAAACCATGATCGTTAATATTAAGAGCACCGAGTTTAATTAGTAATAGATCATGAGAAACAATGTCAAACACCTTTAAAAAATGCAATCCACAATAATGTTAGCATCCATAGTGCGAAATAAATCATTAGTGAAAAAAAATATAAGCTGTGTCTCACACGAAAAAAAATTTCTGAAGCCATGTTGACATGAATTGAAAAAGTTGTTAGATTCAAGGAAGGTAACAAGATGACAATAAATGATGTGCTCAAGAAGTTTACAGGGAACGCTGGTTAGTGAAATGGGCCGATAGTGAAGTATTGAAGTGGTACTACCTGATTTATGCAATGGAACCACCTTCCCCGCCAATTCCAATCATGAGGTATGCAACAACTCTGTAATGACTGTTCAAAGATATCACGAAGAATCAATGATGAGAAGGTAGATGTACTTTTCAAGAACTTCGTTGTAATGCCGTCGATACCTGAACAAGATGAAATTTTCTGTCTTTCAAATTAACATGTCACACCAACGGAATCAGTGATTATTGGATTCATGGGTAAAAAGTCAGATGTACAAGGATGGGGGGAAACATTCGGCAAGGTAGATGAAAAACACGAGGCAAAAAAACAATAACAACACTTTGCAGCAGTCACTCTGGTGTATTGGAGTGTTGTGATCATCGCAAAGATCTACTGTATTCGGCTTATTTCTGCTGACCACATTCCAAAATTTCCTTGGATTATCTCTAAGAAGGGACGGGAGCGTGTGCTGTTAGAATTTTTTTTTTTTTGCTTCAGACGAAATTTGTTTATAATCCGTGTTAGCGGTGGCGTAAGCGTGCCAGCGTTCAGCCGTTTGTGTTGCCTTGACCCGCCGAAATAGTCTTTTTTTTTTCTTTTTCAGCAGGTGCAGCAGGCGCGCGTTAAAACGACGGAGCATGAGAGTTACATATAATGCGTTTCTGATGGATGAATTGATTAATTAAGATTAATTAAACAATTGACTTTTTCTTTGAATGAGGTCCAATTTTCATCAACGTTGCGAGTGTGGAAACGTGGAATGAAATGAGTGACAAAATCCATTAGTTCGTGGTTTATAGACTCAAAGTCAGCGTTTTTATAGTCTCGGATAGCTTTTGGCGTTTTGGTAGCGGGAACAGACGTACGCATTTCAAAATAAGCGTGCCCAACTCCCAAACGCACATTGCTGGAGTAACATGGGTTTGAATCACAGTGGTGGCTGTTGAGGAACAAATCTTAAATTTGCTTCGCCCTATGGATATGGTGCGGCGGCTTGACAACAACAACGAGACGGCTTGACAATGACAAGAACACGTCCATAACGACAAGGGTCGGCGTCAGCATAACGGAATGGATGGACGGACGCACAAGGCGCAAACCCAGTCTCGAACGCTTTTACTACGCGTAACTGCTGCAGCAGTAAAAGAACCGGGTGGGTGGTAGCGTTACCCGAGAATTTTTGCATAGGAGCATGATGATTAGGATATGGATGATTGAGTGAGTGAGTATCCGTTTGGAATGGCAGGGCGGCAAATGACAACAAACTGCCAGCATGCTATACTTAAATTATGCTAATATAATGCCACTGAATGGTTTAATGTCCACTCCTTACTGTCTGTAATAAGCGCATAATTCGGCTACAATCAGTTCTAGCCTGTCAAGTTGGCTTCAAAGACGATATTAACACGATAGCGTTAAGGGCCCCGTGTCACAGAAAATCCGGCGTCGGCGTCGGCTTCGGCGTCGGCCTTAAGCATCGGCGTCTGGTGGAAATAATCATTCCGAACCACACCATCCTGAACCACCCCTACCGCACAGGCCCTCCGCGTGGCGCAAGGCGTTAGTGAACAAAAATTGAATTTCTCAAAGTAAAATCTGTCAGAAAAATCGTAAAGTACGACTTACAGGCATGATAGCGTCGGATAGAAGTTGAATATATCACGTCGGATTGAATTTGAATATACGAGAAAAAAGCCTGATAAGCAGCCAGGGATCTTTGAATGCTATCGCGTTCCACTCTTAAAGGCGAAGTTTAAGCGTCCTCCAATTCTGATGGTGTTTCGCTGTACTTTGGTTCTAGGCAACATTGAAGTGAGTGTTGAAAACCAAGCCTTTCTAGATTATAAATTTCGGACACGCGCGCGCCTCGGGGCAACAACAAACAATTAATGAAATAATAAAAAAAAAGTTTCTAGGGCCTTCACATTGGATATAAGACGGCCTAAATTGCTCCTGTAAAAATGTCTTCCCAGCAATGCATTTGTGTTGAAAAGTGAAGCCGACTTTAAGGCGATCAGTGTAAGCTTCGTCTTTGTAAGCTGGCTTTCCCACGTTGTGTGATGCGAACGGAGCCCGATAACGCTATCGCGTTCCACTCTTAAAGGCGAAGCTTAAGCGTACGCCTCCAATTTCTTATATGACAGCATACATGTTAGTGCGTCTCGATAGATCTAGCGCCAGCGCTAACGTGGAGCGCCCTTGTCCTAGCGCTTAGAAATGTCGAATGTAATCCCTTTCATATTTCCTAGTCACTACTGAAAATTCATCACGAATGTGATGGAGCCAGGAAATTCAGCTATGCTCGCTCTCCACATATTGAAGGTGGTAAGGTAAACCGAAACCGAACTCAATGCGAATGCATAATTTTACAAGCAACTTATAAGATATTTGCAAGATACAAATTTTACAGGATATAGGATGAACTGAAAACTTTTATTTCACAAATCACTCCTAACGAAGAACTAAAATAGCTATCCCGTGCTAGGAATATCGTGTCTTCGCACACTGAACCCTTTGTAGATGTTCACACTTAGACGTCGCTCCACTTGTAGGTAGATCACGTGCAGTGCTAGAATTGTCCAAAACGCTGTCACTTGCCAGTCAGAGCAGACACTTCGGAAGGCCGTCGTGCGAAGTTGCTGGTCCTTTCGAGCTATAGCCCTGTGATCAGTCAATGAGGGTCGCGGACTCAGCGGGCTCTCTGACGTCGCCAAGCATCAGGTAGCGACGAACCAGCCTCCAGCAGTCCTCGTTGAGGTTGTCCAGTTGAAGGCGATCGACCTGGCAGGGGTTGCACTCGACGCAGTCCCGGACGACGCGGGCGAGCCGCATGAAGTCGTGCACGCCTTCCATGCTCCTCAGCCAACGTCTTACCATGGCAGACGTCTTGTTCACGCTGAGGGACAACTGCTCGGCAAGCTCACCGAGTCCGGCATGGCGCCAAACCCGTTCTAAAGCTTCGGCGCAGTGCCTGCCGAAGTGGAGAAGGTTTTCTTTGTTAGCATGTTCAGCACTGCAACATCTACAACATCACTGCACCAGTGTTGGAGCCACATGCATCTTCAGATGCAGTCAGCAATAACGTAACTTAGCCTATTAAATAATCATGGTGTGAAAAACAGCACAAAAATACTAAAATCGCTCGAATACGACGACACATGCACTGACTCGCAACTAAAGGTTTTATTGCAGAAACAACCTTAGATGTCCTAGGTTAGCTTAGGTCAGTTAGGTTAAGAAATACTTGTTCTTTCCAGAATAAAACCTATAGTTGCGAGTCAGCGCTTGTGTCATCGCGTTCTAGTTAATGTCAGCGTCTTTTGCTGTTTTTCCCATCATGGAATCACACCAACTAACCCAATGGTCAGTCTCGAAGAACAAGGACGCTTCCGACGAAATGTAACAGGCAAAGCCCACATCAATTCTGAATATCCCCTCGCATGGCATACAGGGAGTAAAGACTCCCGAAAAAGAAAAAAAATGCCTGTGGTTTAGCTCTGGTTAAACCTAGTCGAGTAGCGATAGCTACAGACCCCCGGCTGCGCTTAGGCCCTGGCCTCCTTCAGGCCGGCCGACTTATAATCCATACTGCGGCCTCAACTATGTCTGCGGCGACGCGAGCTCTCCCCTTCTATACTCCCGGTTATCACAGCTGCGGAGCGCGGATGTGACGTCATACAGAGGGCGCAGCGAGCGCCCAACACCTTACCAACAGCAGGAGCGGAGCGGTGGCCGCGCGGCGACCGCGACGAGCCGAGTCGTCGGAGAATCGAGGCCCGTGGTATGACGTCGCACAGAGGGCGCGGCGAGCGCCCACCGGCAGGAGCGGTGGCCGCGCGGCGACCGCGACGAGCCGAGTCGCTGGAGAATCGAGGGCCGTGGTGTGACGTCACAGTGCGGCCACGGCTCGAAGTGCGGCGACTGCGAAGAGGCGAAAACCTGGCGTAATGTAGCTATCGCTACAAAAGAATTAACCGCCACATCGACAATTATGGACGTAGTGGTTACTCTAGACGCTGTATAAGCAAGCCGACCTGCACTGAGCAGCGGCAATCACGTAATCCAGCTTCGCACAGAATTTACGCGAGCGCTGGCAGAACTATATACCGCGTACACCCAAGCTGCACTCCGAGCTCTGAGTATATAAGTTCTAGTTGGTTGCCATTTGGTAAACTTCTGGAGTACATGAGATGCAATCTAGCTTGCAGCTGTTTTCTGAAAGAGTATTAACAAATGAGAGTAATAACAAATAATCGCGTATTGGTGATATCTCGTCTCTTTGTTACGACCATTCGCTCCTCACTAAACTTCACGTAAAGCCACCAGGGGACGCCCTTGTGTATAAAGAGTGAGAGAAGTGTGCGCCAACATGCGTTTGCACTAGAGTATACTACAATGTGATATTCCGGTACACTTCTAGTTTGCGCCGTCTATTCGAGGTCGCTGGGTCGGGACCGTTTCCTTCGTGGCAGACAGTGCCTTAATGTCACATCACCGCTATCATCGTGCCGCCTTCTGTGAAACGAATACAGCATGCAGCTGCAGTAAGCAACCTCACGGAGCGATACGTCGTGCCTCTGCGTTGAAATTTGGCGTCTATTGAGGTTAGCCCGGCGTAGACTGGCTTCGCTGGTAAAAGGGGCCAGCAACAGCAAGCTCCACAGGGAAGCGAATAGTACCGGCGACCATTCCGTTCGGACATTCATGCTCAAAGCAAGTTGTCTCAAGTCACTGACCTACGGATAGACGGCGCAAATGCACTTCTAAGCCTGCTACTCCTCCCTGGAGGCTGCGCTCCAGTATACGCACGGTGTATAAACAAGTCCAACCGACAACGGTGGTTGATGGAATCATGCACAGCCTAGTGCTTTCATGAGCAAAGTGTCATGCACGGAAACAAGATTGGTGAATATAGAGAAGGGACATTTTCATTTCTAAAATAACAGCCCTCGTCTCCAGACGCATGTCACTGTTCTAACGTGCGTACCTGTAGCTATCCTTGCTGCTTCATCAGGAAAGGCGAAGGTCAGCATACAAGACAATGGCCTACGACACGCCTACATGCGGCCATTCTATCGGGGCTTGTCCAGCATGTGTGATGCCAGTTTAGAATCTCATGTAATGGCGTCGTAAAATTTTGACTAAACTGCGTGCCTAACAGCGTTATGTGCATGACTGAACGACGCTCTGGAGGAATACGTACTATACGCTCACCTGTCCAGTGTACGTCCTCTGGCGAACTGCGCGGCGCGTGTCACCAGGCCACAATTTCGACGCACCGTGTCGCGGACCTTGAAGCAGTCCCGCGCCGCTTCCGTGTCCAGTATTCCGCTCAAGGTGACGTGCACGAGGTTGTAGTTGTCTGCGTTGTCCTCAGAGAAACGCCGAAAGAAGGCGGCGACCATGCACGATTGTTCCGCGCCGAAGTAGGTTCTGCGTAAGTTCCGGTTGGATTTGATCACTTGAGGGAGACGCTGCACTAGGTATTGGTCTGGCACGTGGCTGTTACCGCTGTTGTCGGGGCGGATAACCACGTCCACTATCTCCTGAGATGCTCGTGTTCCGAGACAGCGACTCCACTATCTCTGTCCAAGATGCGTTCGTATCTTCGATCATAGCGCCATCATCCGTGCACAGAGTCAACATCACTGTGCGGAGGGACGTCGCAGCTTCGAGGCACGTGGCGACAGCCGAAACTAGTGCCACATTACCCATCCTGATGCGGAACGGCATGGATATGATGCGTATAAATTCTTACAACGCCATCCGAGCACAGAGTCAACATGACCGTGCGCAGGGACGTCGCAGCTTCGACGCACGTGGCGACAGCCAAAACTAGTGCCACATTACCCATCCTGATGCAGACACGCCGCGGTGGCTCAGTTAGCTAAGGCGTTGCGCTGCTGAGCACGAGCTCGCGGGATCGAATCCCGGCCGCGGCGGCCGCATTTCGATGGAGGCGAAATACACAAACGCCCGTGTGCTTGCGTTGTAGTGCACGTTAAAGAACCCCAGGTGGTCAAACTTAATCCGGAGCCCTCCACTACAGAGTGTTTCATAATCAAAACTGGTTTTGGCACGTAAAACCCCAGAAATAAAAAAAGAAGATCCTGATTCAGAACGGCATTGATGTGATACGCATAAATTCCTACAACGCCATCCGAGCACAGGGTCAACATCACCGTGCGGAGGGACGTCGCAGCTTCGACGCACGTGGCGACAGCTGAAACTAGTGCCACATTACCCATCCTGACGCAGAACGGCATGTAAGTGAATCGCATAAATTCCTGCAACGCCATCCGAGCACAGAGTCAACATCAGCGTGGGGACGGACGTCGCAGCTTTGACGCACGTGGCGACAGACGAAACTAGTGCCGCAGAACGGCATGGATGTAATTCGCATAAATTCTTGCAACGCCATCCGAGCACAGAGTCAACATCACCGTGGGGACGGACGTCGCAGCTTCGTGGCTACAGCCGAAACTATGCCACATTATCCATCCTGACGCAGAACGGCATGGATGTGATTCGCATAAATTCCTGCAACGCCATCCGAGCACAGAGTCAACATCACCGTGGGGACGGACGTCGCAGCTTCGACGCACGTGGCGACAGACGAAACTAGTGCCGCAGAGCGGCATGGATGTAATTCGCATAAATTCCTGCGACGCCATCCGGGCACAGAGTCAACATCACCGTGCGGAGGGACGTCGCAGCTTCGACGCACGTGGCGACAGCCGAAACTAGTGCCACATTACCCATCCTGACGCAGAATTTTCTTTAAGAGCTGCGACGAATACCCTCACCGTGCTGCCTATCACACACAGCTCTGCAACCTTGAGCGACATCAGCGATGTGCTGACGCGAGCAACAGTAGACAGAGCAGATGACAGTTCGTCGCATAACCCCGGCGCCAAACATTCCAATTCCTCCAATTGTTTCAAAGAACAAAAGACGTTGTTGAGATCCTGGTTAACGACACACCCTCTGAAGTCGATATTCAGCAGCCTAGTCCAACGGTTGAATTTGAGGGCGTCGCAAATCAGTGGTCCATTTGAGGCGAACACGTCATGGCAAATGTGGACGTGCACTATAAGCACGGGTGCGTCTTCAGCAGCTGGTAAACAAGCGTAACTGCTTGATGGAAGATCTTTTCCTGTCCCAGTGGTATGTACAGGTTCTTCTCTGCCAGGCTCACTAGCTCCAGCTGCCCGCACAGTGCCGGCAGTTCCCGCAGTTCGAATTTGGCGTAGAACAGCAACTCGTTCAACGTCGAAAGGTGGTCCTGAATGTGGCATGTGCTCTCGGGCGTGGCCGTACATGGTAGCAGGTTGTCAAAATCTGTGCTCAGGAAGGAAGCTTCTGTCGAATCTCCTCGTTAAGCCAGGGGGGAGGTGAAGGCAACCGCTCCTGCCATCTTTGACTCCGCTGAGGAGGCCCGAGTTCAACTGGGTGTCTTTCGACCTGCGTCAGACACAGAAGCGATAAATACTTATTGTTTCCCTCGGGAATGAGACAACACGATGCTTAAAGGGCCACTCCGGCGATTTTTTGATGTCCACTGACCCTAATAAAAATTTTAATATACGTTCTCTTTTGCCCTCTGATTATCAGTGCCAAACGATATGGATGCAAGTCATTTAGCTTTCCTGAAAATGAATTTTAAATATTGGTTGCGTGTTCCCGACTCATGCCCACGAGTATATGACTTTTTACTGGTACCTGTGTTTGTGATGTCGGAGGCTACACCGCCACTGGAGTGTACTAGAATACGTTTGAGTGGGACGAGCGGCTGGGGCGGCGCATGTTTTGCAGTGAGACGCCCGACGTTGAAAAATACTGTGGCGGCGCTGCGATCGAAGTGTATTGGGCCGCATCAAGGTCGCGCCGTTGGAAACTGCTGGCGATACTGCTAGGCAGGGTCATTCGTACTTCTTCGCGCGCTGGTATTTGCGTTCAGACCACTCAAATGGTGTTCATAATTGCATATGACATCTATTTATGCCTTGAGAATAAATTCCTTTCTTTCTCTTCTTTATTTAATTTTTTAAAGCCACTAGGTGATTGGGCGTGCATTGCGGCGACAGTGTCGGCTTTCATTCTACTATGTTATTGTACTGTTCCCCTTGGAGAACAAGTATTTTTCTCGTTCTTCAAGCAGCATGTATCTCTCGTGTGTATTGTTAAGCATATAGTTTTCCATCAGTAGGTCTTGCGAAACGCAGACGAAGAAACATATGCAACGTTCCTGCTTGCCGTTTCAAACAAGTAAAGCATATCTGCCCCATCCGGCGCCTTGTACTCAGATTTACGGGAAGCATTTTTATAGACAAAAAGTGTAAATTGCAGCGCAACATTCAATTCAAGTTTCCGCCTTGCTCGCATAACAGAATGCGGAGTAATTGGTACGGGCTCATTTATTGCGGTCGGACCTCGAGCGCCGAAAATGGTTTTAGTTAGTCATTCTATGTGCTAATCTTTGGCCGTAAGCCTTACGTGGATTTTTTCCCCGTCGCTACTTCAAAAAAAGAAAAGAAAGAAAACCTGCGCGGTAGCTTAATTAGTGGGTATATATAGTGGATACGGCGTTGCGCTGCTAAACTGGAGCTCGCGGGTTCAATCCAGGTCGCGGAATTCGAGGTGAACCAAATGGAAAAAGACTTTTACTTCTGTTTAGGTGCACGTTAAAGAACCCCAGATGGTGAAAACTAAACCGGGTGCCTCATAATCATATCGTGGTTTTGCCACGTAAAACCGAAGAATTTGTTTAAATTAAAAAATAAAGAAAAAAAAGCAGGTGGCGGCATTCTTCGGCTTTTTTTCTAGGGGTGTAAATAAAATAAATTAATCTAGAGTCTGATTCCCGAGAAAAACATGTTACGCTTATCCTATATTTTATACATAAATGTAATGCCGTTTCAAATGTATGACCGCTCAACTCAGCAGCTTGTATATTATAAGCGGCTACTTTTAGTTATCCGGTGCACTATCATAACGACCATAATGAAACAAAGGAACGGCATGTCTCACATAAACGTACAGATATTTGCGGATCTGTTGCGTTCGTTGAAGAAGATAAGTGTGGTAGCACATGGGGCACCCAGTTATAATG
Organism: Dermacentor silvarum; assembly: GCF_013339745.2. NCBI lineage: Eukaryota > Metazoa > Arthropoda > Arachnida > Ixodida > Ixodidae > Dermacentor > Dermacentor silvarum. Next base: position 13,155 of record NW_023605778.1, read on the forward strand.
GGTTGCAAACATGGTGAGACTGTCAAAAAAGTTCCTTGTCTGAATCAAGTTAGCAGATTTACAGGCTGCCCCGAAACGGGGCGTTTATATTAAATGACAGCTAGGAACTTGTTAAGCAGGACTTACTAACACCCGTACGTTAATTCTCTCAGGAACTGCGCCTCTGTGCAACAGCCACGACTCTCCGGCAGCACCATCATTCGGAATAACAGTCCTCACTTGCATCGGTCACTCACATTTGAGACTTCCATAGTGCTGTTATGCGTTACATTCAAACGGAAACGACTATTCGGCGTCTTCTTCTTTCTGGGGTTTTACGTGCCAAAACCAGTTCTGATTATGAGGCACGCCGTAGTGGAGGGCTCCGGAATAATTTCGACCACCTGGGGTTCTTTAACGTGCACTACAACGCAAGCACACGGGCGTTTTTGCATTTCGCCTCCATCGAAATGCGGCCGCCGCGGCCGGGATTCGATCCCGCGATCTCGAGCTCAGCAGCGCAACGCCTTAGCTGACTGAGCTACCCCGGCGGGTGACTATTCGGCGTCGTACAGTATATAAATAACACTTGCATATATATATATATATATAAGATGGTTTTGCCTGCTATGAATATTATTTCTGCGAATGAGAGTTTTATGTGCAGTATTCACTAATAAGTGTGTTTGTTACTGCAAACACGTGCGCCTATTCCGATCGGGAGTTCTCACTTTTTCAATTAGTGCATTTAAAATATTTGTTATTTTTCCCTTACATATATATCGTGAATATATATGTCTATGTACCCTTTGATTTAATTACCTAGAAATACAATGGTCATTCTTCGCGCCACGCAGTTAATAAACCTGGTTTATTTGAGTCTAATATTGTTTTCTTCGACCATTTTCCCTGATCAATATCCACCAATAAGAAGCGCGCGTAAAATGACACGATATGAATAATAAAATTTTCTTACGTAGCTTCATGCTGCAGAGATACCAGTTACATTTAGAAGACAGTGGTAAAAACAGTAGTTTATCTGGCTGAAACTGCATTTGGTACCAGCCGTCAAGAGTCATGGGCGCACCAAAGCAACTAAAACATTAAAAAATGTACTGCACAGACGTTCTGCGAGAAAAACTGGGCGTCCGACAGCGTCCGAAAGCGTCCGCGTAGCGAACGCGCGCTCGCTAGCAGACGATGCGCTTGACAACGACAGCAAGATTGAAGACGTCGCGTTGTATAATCCATGCCTCAAATATATATGTTTGGCAAAATGGTGTAAACCTAAATTTGCAGTTGAAATAAAGCACTATTTTAAGACCGTACTATGCGCAATCGGCCTCGGCGCCCGCAGCGAAAGTAGCGAAGTAGGTTGAATATGCCGCGGAGCGCGTTTCCGCCCCAATCCAGTTCGCTCGCAGCGCTATCGCACAATCATTTCCACACGCGGTGCCTCAATGAGAGAGCTCCGTTCGGCCCACTCGACCATTGTCTAGTACACTCTAACCGCCACTGTAGTGCCTAGAATACACTGGCTAGTGTGCCGACGGCGGCCTCCCGAGTGGCACCGCATGCAATGAATGTCGGCGGCTGCCGCTAGGAGCGCTGCAGTGCGGGTGGGTTTCGACGGGATCCTACCAGCGAGAACCGTAGGTAACGTGCAACTCCCAGAAGCGCTTGGGTTTAAAGTGGAAGGAAAACAACAGATCAGCCGTAGAGATAAGCAAGAGACGATTAGAGTACTGGTGGAAAAAAAAGCAGGGAAAAGATGGATACGACCTGATCTCTTAAAATCATAGGTAGCGCTACAAGGTAAATTTTTCAGAAAGAAAAAGAATAATAAGAGGTATACACAAATGCTAGATAAAGAACATGTATAGTATACCTGATAAAAATCAAGCAGGCTAGGTGACTATTTGTCGCCGCCCCGTTTCAAAGGGGATGCCAATAAATCATCATCGTCATCATCATCATCATGTGCCGCGGCGCCGCCCGCTCTTCATAGACCGCCGTGTTTTCACAAGGGCGCTGCTGCGCTTTTTGTATTTTAAAGCCATAGGAGCAGTAAAGTTCTCACGTAGGAAGGTGATTTCTAATTTAGGGTTTCTTTTGACTACAAGAAGGCTTATTTACTGCTTGCTGCTTGCGTTTGAGCTTACGTACCAGCTAGCTCTGTTTCGAGTGTTGAACCTCCGGTGGGTAAATTCAGGAAAAGCAAGCACTACATTCGTTTGTTAAGACAGTCCAGCTCATGACAACGTAGGATTTTCAAAGTGTACTTATTCGGTGACTTTTTCTAATAGAGAATAAGAATGCCTAATTTATATGGACCTGTGAAACTTGCCCTGTATAGGCAGTTTTTTTTTTAGACAATATAGATTTTTAGTTTTTTAAAGTAATGAACGAAGCGAACGTGGCGTTTTCGCAGACGAGTTCATAGGCGAGGCGGACATTGCCGCTAATTGCGTGACCTTCAGAAGACTAATTAGCAAATATTTTAAGTACTTTTTTATTCGTGCCTTGGGGACAGTTGTCTAAATGGTAAATTAGGAGACAGCGACATTTGCATCCACATCCATCTTTTAAAGACCTTGAGAATCGCACTTAATTCGAGATATTCAAGAAGTGTGCAGTAAAGTTCGAATGATAGCCCCCATGCCGCGGCAATTCCTAACCCGACACACAGCCGCACATGCTTGCCACAAGGTCAATCCAAATAGGGCGAAAAGCGGTTCAGAACAAATTGTCACCGACATCAGCAAGGGTGGTTATGGGAGCAGCGATTGAAGCGCGACTATATTTGGAGGGAACAAACATTGGGAAAGAAAAAATGCGTTTTTTTTTTAAATTAAAGCGAGACACAGTTAGATTCATTCAACAAAAATAAAATTACTAATCAATTTTATATACGCCATGAGGAGAAAATAACTCTATTTTACTTGATCATTATCAATAAATACTTTTTTTCAGTGCCCACCGTTAAGTGCGCTATAGCAGCGGGCGTTGACGCCGCTGTCACTTGCAATGCAATGCAGCTCTTTGAAGTGTGCAGAAAGGCGCTCTCGTGAAGTTCACCTGTTACAACACACTCCCCTCACATGTTGTGCTTTTATTGCGAAAGCAATTATATGGACACTTAAACCGGATTTCTGCCGTCGGCGTCTCCGTCGCCGTGAGGTTCCGTATAAAGTCCAAGGGGGATAAAATCGTCGCCGCGCGCCGTATTCCCCCGCGCGCTATCACGGAGAGCGAACGCACGGCGGAAAGCAAACGCGAACGTCGCGCGAAAGGCTGTGGCGGTAGGGGAGGGAGGGAGGCGGGGCGACGGTGTGCTGCGCACGAAATGCGTATCTTGCAACCGGGCGCAAGGGGAACTGGCCACTCAATCTCCCACGCGAAAGCAAGAAAGCGGGAAGGCAGCGCGGGAGGGAGGGGGGCAGCTTCTACTCTGCCAACAACTGCGTTTGTACTCTGCCCGGCTGTGGCAGTCGCCCGCACCATCTGTTATCTCCACACGGCTCTGACCTTTGTATGCGCTGTGCATTCGTCGCTCAGTTTCCGTTGAAGCGATAGACCGCACGAAACTTCGCCGGCTGCGCTTGCTGCCAGTGTTTTGACAGTCGTCTGCGGTCATTCAGTGTGATCTATTCATGTTTGCTTGTGCGCGCTGACACCACGCTTGTTAATTCAGTTAGTAAGCGAAGTGTCCAAGTTTATGCAGCCGATGAAACTACTATCCCTGCTCCGATAGCTCTCTACTAATTTGCTATGGCAATTGATGCTTCGCCTTTCGGGCGAAACTGCGACTGTTTTTTTTTTGCTCGTCGACGTTTGTCCGAATTTGGCGAAGCGGGTAGTTAAATTGTTTCTTAACCTGTTCAGTCAAAAGCAGTGAGTTGCGACCACCTTACTTTAGTTCTTATCGTGGGACAGCGCTGGCCGACGGTCTTGGCGTCCGACGAAAGGACGAGCACTCTACGCCCAAGCGTTCGTCGGGCTCCAAAGAAAGTATGTTCTGTGCAGCGATGTGATTTCGGCACCCGTACGGCTGAACTTTTCCTGCATCGCTTTTCGTGCTGAAAGCTCGAAACGCCCATCAAGTCGAATGACGGGGCATTCGAATATAAAGGGCTCGATATACTCCGACATAACGTCTACGCGCGCGCACGCTGGGCGCAGCGACGCTACGCTAGCAAAACGCGAGCACTCTATAGTCTGACGCGTGGCGCGACCACGGTGTAAGATATATCTTACACCGTGGGCGCGACCGACGCAACCAGCGTCCGTCGGCGCTGCCCGGCGGCAGCCGGCGCGAAATGCAGCATGCTGCATTTCGCGCCGACGACGTTACTTAGGGCTCTGTTATACTCCGACGTAACGTCTACGCGCGCGCACGCTGGGCACAGCGACGCCACGCTAGCAAAACTCGAGCACTCTATAGTCTGACGCGAGGCGCGACTGACGCGGCCAGCGTCCGTCGGCGCGGCCCGGCGTGAAATGCAACATGCTGCATTTCGCGCCGACGACGTTACCCAGACTGCACCGCGTCCGCGTTTCTTTCCGCGCGGCGCTCGCTTTCCGCGCTCTGCTCTGCTCTACTGAGCATGCGCAGCTTTGGCTCCGACCGCTGCGTCGGGCCGCGTCGCGTTGGACTATAGGGCAGGCGGATTTGCGCCTGGCGTGGCATCGCCGACGTGACGCGACGAAACGAACCCCGGCGCGCGCGCGCGTTGTGAACGCCGGAGTATAACAGAGCCCTAACCCCCGTATTCAGAAATGCAACTTCGCTTCAAGTCCGTGCTTGACTTGAGTTAAGTGACGCCTATTGTGAACGTGCCGAAGCAAACGCAATGAGTGTCCATGGCATGTTCACGCCAGGCGTCCTTTAAATCAAGTCAAGCATGGGCTTCAAGCTACGTTGCATTTCTGAATACGGCGGTAAGGCTCTAACGGATCACCTCCAAAAACAAATTTCGCGCCTGTGAGCGTCACTTGTTTTTAACGGATATGACGTCACACAGGTTTTTCTTCCGCCGGAAGTCTTCTCTTCTCATACAGATGGCGCTAAGCCCCATGAACCGCCATGTTTTGAACGTGTGGGCTTCTATGGAAGCTTTGCTATCAGGTATATTTACCTTGCTTGCCAGGCAAAGCGTATGTGACGCATCAGTAGCTGCCGCGACTACAGCTGAGGCGCCTCGTTCGGTTTGCTATACTTTCTCGCGCTTGTAGTCGCAGCGTTTCGGTGTGGTATGACAGCGGGCCGCCTTTTCTGCGCTCCAGCGGATTGCCTGAATTTACCGTTGAAATTTGACGATAAATATGTCGAATTAGATGCGACTTTCAAGGTAACAAAAATTGAAGGTGCCTTCATATTCGCGAGTTCAACAACTGTATAAACAAGTTAATAAATTTTTGTTTATTCGTCTTCTGAACCTCACGTTATTAGCGTCAATGTATTCCCGCCTCGCCTCGGAACTCATCTGCAAAACGTCATGTTCGCTGCGCTTATTTAGCCTCTTTATAAACAATCTGGATAGTCTAAAAAAAAAAAAAAAACACCCTGTATATGACTTCTCTTTGATGATGCTCGTATATGTGCTTCGCATGTTCATCATTATACGTTTGACAAACTCACCATTGTATCGCATGCCGTGACGCGACTTACGTCGTGCAACAAAGCTGCTCTTTCAGGGTAAAATATTAACTTTTGCTTCCCTTGCCAGAATGTTCCTGTATGGAATTATTCATAATCGATTGTTCGTTTTCCCCATACTTCCCTGCACTTTCACTTTTTTTGCGATAGTAATCGTGTGGACACTCCAAGCTAATTTCCACCATCGCCGTGATGTTCCGTATATAAAGTCCGAGTGCGATAACATAGCAGCCGCACGCCGTATTATGTAGGTGCGAGCAAAAGCTTGCGAGGGTGAGCCGAGAAGGATGGTGGCTTGATTGGTATATGAGAACTGTTTGGTACATGCAGAAAACACGTACAATGTTCCCCGTACATTGTACTTGTTTTCATAAGATATAACAAAGATTTTTTTTTTTTTAGTGAGAACCATGTCTCTATAGTACTGCTTCTTTAAAACAGGCTTTAATTAAACTGCGTCCACCATAAACTGGGTGCACCTGTGCCACTTTGATGGAAGTTCTTTCGCACATATACAAATCTTGTATCTTAATTTTCTGCTTCGAGATGCAAGGTGTGTAGAATACTTATGGAATATCGTACGTATCGAATCGATTTAATACGCGATTTATCACGGCGAAGATCGTTGAAAACGCCGTTCACGATTATAGTGAATCTGCGTTCGATGAAACGGCTTTTGAAATACTTTTCGCAAACCACAGCAGTTGGCGTCAGCGTTCGTCGTTTCTTTTTATCCTTCGTTCCCATTCTGCGAGCCGCGTGCCATCAGATGGTGCAGTGAACAAGAATACAAGCTCTTTGCTCGAGCAGTAACCAATCCAACACAACCAAGCTAAGCAAGTCCTCTCTTAACTGTCGCTGTGGTTTCAACATAACTGCCGTCACATGGCGCTCTTACTAACAGGCACGGGAACACAACAACCACACACTCACTCTAAGCTTTGACGACGCAAAAACAAACATGCAACACCGTAATGACACTCTGACTCATAACGTGAACACAGAAATCGACCAACCGCTGCAAAACTGCTCTAGCCAAGCAGACGACACGCGTTGTCGGCACCCACCAAGGGACCTTACACCCACCTGAAATCCCTATATAAGAAAAGTACCGCCATCCTTTGATAAACTCCGCTTCTCTCTCTCCTGTATCTCCGATTGGACGATGATAGCGCGCGCTTTTCACTTCTTTATATTTTCTTTTTTTCCGCCTCAGAGCCATGTTGAAAGTCCTCTGCGCAGCCGCAGTCGCCGGCGGCGGCGGCGGCGCGCGCCCCGCCTGAAAGCTTCAATATAAAACCCTTCTAGCCTCTATAGCTTCAACGTGCACTTTATAGGTGCGCCACCGTCGACTTGGCTTTCGCAAGCAAAAAGTAAAGAAAAAAGCAAGTGCTTTCGAAGAGGAGGCGGTGGAGGAAAGAGTAGATGGCGGTATTTTTCTTATATAGGGATTTCACGCCCACCTAGGTGTACGTGTACATAAAAAATGGTAAAATTTATCTCTTGTGAAACGAAAACGTATTGAACTGCTTTAGTTTGCTTAGTATTGTGAATTATGTAGGTTACAAAAGTACTAGCTGTTATCGCGCTGTTATACAACGCCTCCTGGGTCCAGTCAAGCTGCGCAGCTTTTAGCTCAGGAGGATGTTTCTCAGGAGGATGTTACACGGTTGCGATCCCTGCCGGCCACCGTGGGCATTGTTGCGACTCGGGGTCCGGGACGAGAGAGGGAGTCTTGAAGCAGGCGAAGAGGAGACGAAAGCTTTATACAATATGTACAAATATGTACAGATATAGCAGGAATAGCAGGTAATAGCTGGTAATAGCTGCCATTAGCTGGGGATAGCTGGTCAAAGCAGTAAGAGCTGGTAAGAGCGCACCAGACCGACGGGGCGGCCGGTGGCGACTCTCTCGCTTAACAATGGGCCGGTTCCTCCTTAAATCCCCTTGGCGGCGGCTCCTCGTCGACAGGAGGAAGAGGGGACGGTTGCTGACGTCACTCGCGTCGCATTGTGTCGTCGCGTCCCCCTGGCGACTCGTCGACAGGACCCCGAGGTGGCGATGATGGCCGGGGCTGCTTGCACGTCGGCAGGACACAGACGGGGCAGTTGCCGAGGTCCCCCCCGCGCCGTATTGTGTCGCCGCCTCCCGTTGGCGACTAGTCGGCAGGACCCAGAGGGACGGGTGGCGATGATGGCAGGTGCTATGGCACAACAGCACCCCCGCCGCCAGACAATGCATCCAGAGGTCGAGCTGTCCGACGCAGCTCGGAAGAATGGATGCGCCGGTTGGGCGACGTCTAGGATGGTCTGGAGGTATCGGCTCTGCCGCTTTTCCCGCCGGTGGTCTTTTCTGCTGCTCGGTCCTGATAATGTCCACTGGAACGACCAAGAATCAACAACGCCAAACCACTCCGGCCAAAGCAAGCACCCTCCGAATGCTCTCCAAACCGCCAGACCAAAATCATCGAACAAAGCATTTTTCGAGATCTGGCTACGCTAAACAAAACAAAACAAAATAAGACAACAACAACAAAAAATCCCGAACAACACGAGACACGTATCTGAGAGAGAAATTCGAGATACGGACCTCCTTTTTTCTTTTTTTTTTAATTGTCAATGCGCGAGTCTTAATCAAATCAGAATTGCGTCGCAAGCGATTCTCAACTGTAATGCGGGCGGGTTGGCAAAGATCAAGGCTGCCGAAGATGACTTAATTTTGCCCCCGAAAGCCGTGGCGCAAAGGCTAAGCGTAGCTAATCTATGTGCTCGGGCGCCACTTCGCAAAATACGGAACGAAATCCGATAACCACAAGAGCCAACCGAAAAAGCCCGCCGCTTTGTGCTGTCTAAATGCACTCGACAAAACGAGCGCCACATTCTTACAGCACAGAAGCGGTCCTAACAAAACAAACAAAAAAGATACTAAAACTCACACTAATGACACGAAAGCAAAGGTGAATCAAAATTATACACTGACACTTACACTTATAACTAACGCGTACAATACAAAACAAGTCATAATCTAAATCAAGCATTTAGGCTTTGTCTAGCCTAGGTAAACGTAAAAACAACAAAACGTGAAAACACTGACGCTTTCTCTACTTGAGCGTTCAGCAATCATGTCTCAGTAAACTAATGATGAACAAATTAAAAAACGTCGGTGTCTCGCGAAAAGAAAGGACCAAAGACTTTAAAAATGCGCTCTTGGCCTATCCACCCTTTCCTACGCTCAACACGCGACTCAACTTTATCGCAAGAAAACACAGAACAAAATGATCACTAAATGTACAATTAACAGAATGGGCTTTCAAACTACCATGGCACGTTCACAATCACTTGGTGCTCACAACCACACCCTTTGAGACGCGCTCGAGCCGGTCGACCATTCTCGGGTCTACGAGTTGTCCACTCGCGACACCAGAACAAAGCGGATTTGCACGAAGTACCTATAGTAGCCGTGACATTCACACTACTGCCTCCAAACAGTCGGGGAGCGGCGCATCCACGGGCCCGCGGGCGCGCTGTCCCTTTGTCCGCTAGACAGTCGCCTTTCTTTCTCCCACGAAGGGGGCGACCATTGCAGCAGACTATCGAGCATACCTGATGCTTCGCTACGTTACTCTGCTTACAATTCATTGATATCGCTGAGAACCGGCGGAATTTGCGGCGTCTAAATTTCCGCGATATCCTTTCTTTACAGACGCGCGTCACGCCTGTTATAGACCTCAGCAGTCTCCTAAGCCTCGGGCTCACCCTACTGCGCTTTTTCCCAACGTGTTGGCGGTTGGCGCGCTTGACCCGGCTCGTATCGCCGCCCGAGTCCGACTTTCTCGGCTTGCGCCTTCGTCGTTTGCCCTCGGCGCGGCTCACAGGGCTCGCGGTCTCGGCACGCGTACTCGTAGGTACGCTGCCTTCTTGTCGCAACGACGTGGCTCCGGACGGCAAAACCAAGCTAGGCTCGTGGTCGTCGCTAGATGTATGTACCTCTGATAAGACATGACTGCATCCGACGCCATCTGAGCTAGCCGGCTCGCCCTGCGGTCTCTCATCGACAGGCTTCGCCTTGTCGCTACTATCTAAATCAAAAGAGCCACTGTCGGCCACTTTTCCCAAAGCGGCCTCTCTAGACGGCGAAACAACATCGTGTTCGTGCCTGTCACCTAGCGTGTGCGCCAATGGCACCACATCGTCTCCTGGGCTAGTAACCATTTCACTAGGCGGTCTGTCTTCGACAAGCTCGGTCTTGTCACTACCGCCTTGGCCTTCGCAGTCGGCCTGACTTATAGCTTCAAAATGCCTCAACAGAGCCATCTTTGCCTCATCGTAGTCCCGCCTCTCCTCATCAAGCAGGCGTTCCAGAACACACGAGAGTCTACGAGGAAGCAACAGGATCAACCGCTCGGACCAGAGGTCCCGGTTGACACCTTCTTTCTCGCAAACCTTTTCAAAGTCCGCAAGAAAAGTAACAATGCTATCGCCCGCCTTGAAACTACAAAGATGGTATCGCGCTGTGCGCCATATCCATGTTTGATTCTGTCGACGGCTCTCTCGTCTTGCCCTTTCCTCGGGACTTACGTGCTCTTTCGCTTCAAGCTCGCGCCTCTCACGTCGCTCGCGTTCTTTTGCCTCGAGCTTTCGCTCCACAATCATTTCCCAAGCCTCTTCGGCTTCCTCGGTCGTCACGTCCTCTGCTCGCATCACGTCGAGAATCGCTTTTCTTGCCTTTTCGGAGCCAGCGGAAATGCCCAACTCCTCGCAAATTTGAATGAGGTCCTGAACTTGGAATTCCTCCATCGCGATCTCGTTCCTCGTGTTGCTTGCCCACTAAATTTACCTTACTTTAAACTAAAATCCACTGTTTAAAGAAGGTAGATGCATAAATCATAGTCTACCAAGAAACAAAACACTCTCCTAACATCTGCCTGTGCTAGAGAGGTCTGGCGACCTGAGAAGCAAACATGGGGCACTCACCCAGCCAAAGTGGTTGACGCTGGTCGATCTGGTAGCTGCCATCGAGCGGTGTAGCAGTCGTCTTCGGGCCTCGTATCTCGCAGCTTGCCATCCGCTGTTCAGATACTGGTTCGCCAATCCCATAGCTGCCATCCACTATTGCGACTCGGCGTCCGGGGCGAGAGACTGCGTCTTGAAGCAGGCGAAGAGGAGACGAAAGCTTTATACAATATGTACAAATATGTACAGATATAGCAGGAATAGCAGGTAATAGCTGGTAATAGCTGCCATTAGCTGGGGATAGCTGGTCAAAGCAGTGAGAGCTGGTAAGAGCGCACCAGACCGACGGGGCGGCCGGTGGCGACTCTCTCCTTAACAATGGGCCGGTTCCTCCTTAAATCCCCTTGGTGGCGGCTCCTCGTCGACAGGAGGAAGAGGGGACGGTTGCTGACGTCACTCGCGTCGCATTGTGTCGTCGCGTCCCCCTGGCGACTCGTCGACAGGACCCCGAGGTGGCGATGATGGCCGGGGCTGCTTGCACGTCGGCAGGACACAGACGGGGCAGTTGCCGAGGTCCCCCCCCCCGCGCCGTATTGTGTCGCCGCCTCCCGTTGGCGACTAGTCGGCAGGACCCAGAGGGACGGGTGGCGATGATGGCAGGTGCTATGGCACAACAATATGCGTTTTTTTTTTTTTCATATACTCTGCTTTCACTCATCATCATTGACTTCGTGGATATGCGTTTTTTTTTCATATACTCTGCTTTCACTCTCTCTCAGCTCTCTCTCTCTCCCAGCTCGGCGAAGCTGCGGACGACGAAATAATCATTATAACGAGGTTCTAGCAGTGCCGCTCTAAAATTAAAAAAAAATCAAGAAAGACGTCCAATGGTCGATTTCGAACCCTGGCCTACCACCAGCAGATAAGCTCGAGCGCTTTAAAAAAAATTCGGTAGAAACACTTAAGACAGACACTTAAGACTGCTTACGTGTGGGAATACAAAAGCATTCTAGCAGCTTTGGTGAAATGTAAGTAGAGAGCGCACGTGATGGGAGCGTCGCCGACGAGTTGGCTGCGTTCGTACAACGCCGGTCTCTCCACGGGCGTCAACGCACCCACTACGCATACCGTTATCTAGTCCATAGCCTCCTATATTTTTTAAAAATATAGGAGGCTATGTCTAGTCAGAACATTGTAGCCGCCGTGGCATCGGGGAAGCGTGCTCATCTCGCACACCGGAAAACCAATTGACTTGAATTCCCACCCAGACCAAAATGTGTCAAATTTTCTTTTCAAAGCCTATAATTTACGTTTTACAGAAACCTCCTTGCGAAAGAAAAGCAAGAAGAAGAAAGAGGTACGGACATTTTACGAAAATAATTGTGACACACACCAAAGAAACGTACTTACGTAAATATGTAATACACATGCGTATGTGTGCGATACCACATTACGTAATAGGCTGAGGGACGCTTACAAAGCTATTGCTTACAACGATATCGCCCCCCGGTTGGTTATACGGGGATTTCTCTTTTCACGAGCACCTTTACACGCGCACGCTTTGCCTTCGTGTCGCTTTTCCTTCATTGCCACTGAAAGTTGTCCGCCAATGCATAAGTTTGCAAAGATTCCTGCGACGCACCTTTCCGTTGCTGTAGAAGTGACGATTGAACGTCACCCGACCACCGTCCGTAGTCATGATTCGCACCCTCGGGGGGCTCATCGGGTAGTCCGGAGGACACTTCACCAGGAAGTGAAAGAAGCCACCGTGGTACGGTGTCTTAGATGGCCCAACCAGCACAGCGTGGATCCTTGTCAGGTCGCTCTCCTCCGGAGCGACGAACACACCAGGAAGCGGCTCGGTGTGCAGTTCTGCGATGTCGCGCCTCACCCTCAACAGGCAATGTGGTGTCGGCTGCTCGTTTTGATACACGATGGGGTCCCAGTAGTTGGGGGGCATTCGCAACCTGCCTGCCGCAGCGCCGATGCCTCTAGGACCAGACGTCATCATTCCTGAAGATACCTCGCCGCTGCAGTGGAACGGTCGAACTTCTTTGCGAGGCTTAACCGCTGGCAGCGCGTTCTACGAGCGCGTTTCGACGACGTTCTTTTTTGCGCGTCTGCAGTCGGTGCACGTGCTCACGATGATTGCTCGGGCATGCGATGTTGATGATGATAATGAACCTCTATCGTGGCTCGTACCCCATGAAGGGGATAGGAAACGAATCGGGCGGCGTTCTTTAGTTGCGCAACTCGTAAAAAAAAGAAAAAAGAAAGAAAGAACTCAGAGCCCTTCCACTGTGCGAAGATGGAAGACCAGGGAAGCTGTTGGTTTTGTTTAATGATACTGAAGTTTTTTTTTTTTTGGTGGTTATGTGTTAAATGGCTGAAACGACACAACGCATAACTTCGTTGCGTCGCGGCGCGCCGTATGCTGTATGTGCGAGTGAAAGCGAGTTTAGGCTACTAGATTCACACCACCTTGCACCATCGGCCGCAGCACGTTGGGCCGCTGCGCGTTCGGCTTCTCGTCGCTTTCGCATCCATTCGCTCTGTTGAGCGCGCTGGCGTTCCGTGAAGGCGCGCTGTTTCTGTTCGCAGCTAGCAACACGGGTCTTACTAATACTACAGTGCCTAGAATATATTATAGGCACTGTACTATTACTGTGCTCCGTTTCATACATCAGGTGCAACTACGTGGAAGCTAAGCAAGAAGTACGCCCACCAAAATTTATCACTTCGCGCCTTCCGTCTATGATTCGCTGCGCGCCAGCGGCGTCTGCTCGCGCTAGCTTGCACGTGAGGCTGCCGCCACCGGCTGCAAAAACAAACAAGGAAACGCAAATTGATCTGAAACAACGTATTAGCAGCCGCATGAGTACATGGTCTGTGTGTTTCTAAGGGCAAATTCATTTTTCTTTTCAGAGCTAAGCTTATGTAAAGAACATTTTCACAAAAATCGGTCAATAAACACCGAACTATTTCTAAGGGCGAACGCAGCCACTGCAAGAAGTACATTAGCCTCCACAGCGTTGCTACGGTGGCTAGGTTGGTAGCGTTGCACCTGATGTATATGAAATGGAGTTTTTTTTTTTTTTTTCTTTTTTTTTTTTTTTTTCCCACCGAGCGGTTCCAATGGGAGATGCTGGCACCGCCGGTGATGCCTTCGGCCGGAGGCCACTAGACGGTGACACTCTTTGGGACCGTGCTAACCGAGCGGCGCAGCGCGCGTTGCACGCGCTTCGGATGCGCGTTCGTCGTTCGTAAAAGCAGTCGGTTGCGGTGCGTTTTAGATATGCTCGGGGCTATGTCACTCCCTCCCTCCCTCAATCCATCCTCCGTGCGTCCACACCCCTACTGCGCATGCGCATATCCTCCTCCCTCTCCTTGTCTCATCTCCTCTCCTCTCGGCATTCCTCCTCTCCTCCCCGACGCTCCTCTCCTCTCCGGATTGCGCAACGAATGGCAACACCTGCGGTTCCGCGCGCGATAATGCGAAGCAGCTTAGGCTAGAGGCGCGACGGTAGGCGCCCCAGAGGCACCGGCAACAGTCACCAACGCCGCGCGCGTTCGGTGCGAACGCAGGCAAAACGCCGACGGCGTCGACAACAGTTCTGCGCGTTGCTGGTGCTGCTGCATGTCCAAGTTTATACAGCTGATAAAACTACCTTGAGTCGACCCCATGGCTGCTTCGCATACTACTCAGGGTTCCCCTACGGGAAGATGGTGTCATTTCTTCTGTGCGCGCAGTTCGCACTTGTGTGTCTTCACGGACGGAACCGCGATGTCGTCGCGGAAAACGAGGCGTAAAGACAGCACCTGTTTGGTCCCATATTGTACGAGTTCTTCTTTCTGGGGTTTTACGTGCCAAAACCAGTTCTGATTGTGAGGGACACCGTAGTGGAGGGCTCCGGATTAATTTTGACCACCTGGGGTTCTTTGCACTACAACGCAAGCACACGGGCGTTTTTGCATTTCGCCTGCATCGAAATGCGGCCGCCGCGGCCGGGATTCGATCCCGCGAGCTCGTGCTCAGCAGCGCAACGCCTTAGCTGACTGAGCCAAACCCCGGCGGGTATATTGTACGAGTGGATACCGCTCAAATAACGAGCGGATCTCATTTTTCAGCGCACCTGCCGACCCCAGAACGTTTAGCCGAGTGGGAGAAGAATATAAAGAGGGCAGATCGAAGATAAACTCCGGCGGCGACGTTTGTGAGAAAAAAACACTTTAATAATTGCTACATTGAGCTCTCGTTCAAGATTACAGTAGACAGTGTGTCACCCATGAAAATTTGCCCTTTTTAATTACCGTCAGAATAAGTGCCGTTAGGTGATTAAACAGATCATTAGTAAATTTATGGTAATCAGCTACAAATTGGTGTGAATTTAGCATTTGTGGACATGTGTCGCATATAATAGTTGAAAACAAAAGTTATACTTCTTCCTCGGAAACCACGTATTTATTTATTCGTATTTTTCGAAGAAACACCCGGTATCGTGTAGCGTATTAATGATAACTGTGTACGATCGTTTGTAAGTGCAACGAAATCATATTCTTTCGATTACGCTTTGCACCTCAACCACGGAGAAATGACCTCAACCATAGCCTCCTATAGGAGGCTATGCCTCAACTAACGTTCCACAACGCGGAACGGGCTGGGACATCGCATCGGTGCATCTCGCACACGCGCGCGTTGTCTAGAGACGCCGCTCGGTATAGCACGATCATGATGATTTAATGGCATCCCCTTTGAAACGGGGTGTCGACAAATAGTCACCTAACCTACCTTAGTTAATCAGGTATACTATACAAGTTCTTTATCTAGCAATTTTTTATACCTCTAATTAATCTTTTTCTCTTTTTTTTTTGAAAATTTACCGTTTACCGCTGCTTATGAGTTTAAGAGATCAGGTCGTATCAATCATTTCCCTGCTTTTTTTTTCACCAGCACTCTAATCGTCTCTTGCTTATCTCCACGGCTGATCTGTTGATTAACAATTGTGGTGTCAGCGTGCACAAGCAAACATGAATAGATCACACTGAATGACCGCAGACAACGACTGTCAAAACGCTGGCAGCAAGCGCAGCCGCCGCAGCGGGCGAAGGCTCGCGCGGTCTATCGCTTCAACGGAAACTGAGCGGCGAATGCACAACGCATACAAAGGTCAGAGCCGTGTGGAGATAAGAGACGGCGCGGGCGACCGCAACGCCGGGCAAAGTGCAGAGGAGTTGTGCAGAGAAGTTGTTGGCAGAGGAGTAGCGCCCCCCCCCCTCCTTCCCGCGCTGCCTTCCCGCTTTCTTGCTTTCGCGTGGGAGATTGAGTGCCAAGTTCCCCTTACGCCCGGTTGCAAGATACGCCTTTGGTGCCGGAGCACAGTGTCGCCCCGCCTCCCTCCCTCCCATACCTCCACGGCCTTTCGCGTGACGGTCGCATTTGCTTTCCGCCGTGCGTTCGCTCTCCGTGATATAGCGCGCGTCTCCCGCGCGCTTTCGCTCGCGCCGACGATTTTATCGCCCTTGGAATCTATACGGAACCTCACGGCGACGCCGACGGCAGAAATCCGGTTGAAGTGCCCATATAAAATAAAATTAAATTATGGGGTTTTACGTGCCAAAAGCACGATCTGATTATGAGGCCCGCCGTAGTGGAGGACTCCGGAAATTTGTACCACCTGGGGTTCTTTAACGTGCGCCTAAATCGAAGTACACGGGTGTTTTCGCATTTCGCCCCCATTGAAATGCGACCGCCGTGGCTGGGATTCGATCCCGCGACCTCGTGCTCAGCAGCCCAACACCATAGCCGTCTGTCAGGTGTGGTATACGCAGAGGTACGTGTTCTTTTTCGCCGCTTGACGTGGCCTACAGGTGGCCGCGACACGAGACTGATGCTACGAGTATACGTAATTGCTGTCGCATTCTAAGGATTATCGCGATTAAATTATTAATCGATTAAACAGACGATTAATTGATCAGTGGCAAAACCATGACGGCAATTCCTCGAACCGTAAAAGTGTGACGATGCCCTAGTTCCTCTCTGACGAAATTACGTAGTTACTTATAACCTCCACTTTTGCAATCCGAGATAAGCAGCGATGGCACAGTGGACTCTGGCGTGCGTTACCCTTTGGTATGCAAACGCAGATACGGCATGGATGACTCATTACACTGCGTTGCTCTTCACCGGCATTCCTCGGAAGGCAAAGATAATCGCGCAACCGACGCATTTCCATGCTCGCTATCTCTTATCTCGAGTGCCACTGGAGAGATAATGCGCGACGACGCCGATGCACAACTTGAATGCCACGCGGAAAAAAAAAAGGAAAAAACAGGCTGGAGTTCTGATTGATTACGCTAGCTCTAATGCTACCAACAGGAGTCGTCGGACCACAAGCTCCGCTGTTACCGGGCGTGCTTTGCTCAGTCAAAGAAAGACGTACAAAACGGTCCGCTGTTGACGGGAACGCGCACGTACGTCCGCTCCAGCCGAACGTGCAAACTCATGCAATGACAGCGTTGACTTCTTTTCACGATTCAAGAATGCAAGTCATTGACACAAGAGTTTCGCGTAGGAATAGCTGGAAGTAAATCTGGCACTATACAGTGTCTACGGGAGCTCCAAATAAGTTAGCCGGTTCGGAGAGACAGAGAGGGATGAGATGAGATTCAAAAGGCGGGGAGGTTAACCAAAAGGCAAACATCCAGTTTGTTGCATAACATGATGACCGCTAATCAAGGACCAGGACAGAGAAAGAGAAACACAAAACTGGCGATAGCTTGCAACCAGTGCAGGGCAACCAGTTTGTTACCCTGCACTGGGGAAACTGAAATCATTAAGAATGGTGGGCAACGCATGTATATGCCGAAACTTTGTCCTCTTGACTTCAAACGGCTTTCAGACCTTTCAACTTCGTAATTTTCGCCAAAATATTGCGTTATAACTGCAAACAATTCGCAATGTATATTATGTGCACTGAGCCCTATATTGTCTTACGTGTTTAGAAAGCTCTGATCGTTTGGAGATTTAGAAAGATGAAGCGTAACAGATTACGACACATGAACGTCTGAATCCACAAACAGCAAACAGATTAGAAAAATTCACACATATATCTTACTCATCATTGGCATGGTATAGCTGAACGGTCTTAGCGCCAAAGTAATTTTTGTTGTTGAAACGCTTCTGTCAAGAACCGGCGTTGCTCCACGCAACGACGTTCGAAGAGAAAAAAAAAATATATAAGAGAACAGTTTTGTCAATTATCATTTTATCATAATACGCCACGTATTATGATAAAATGATAATTGACAAAACTGAAGTGAGGCACTGTTTCTGTGGTCTGAAGGCCCTGTACGTCCCCTATACGACGATGATAATGATGATACACTTATTAAATAAAAAAAAAATAGGAGTAGAATTTGCGGAGAGGGTCCGAGGCGTGTTGTTTTAAGACGGCTCTCCACTTTAGATGAGTGTTTTCCGTTCGCTTGGCGCAAAGCGGCCGTGTTTAGTAAGCTCGGTTTGGCGCTAGTGGTCGTTGGTTCGATCGTATGCCAGCTCAAAACCTTTATTTGATTTTCGTCGTGGCAATACCTGAACAAAAGCGTGACGAACGAACGAACGAACGAACGAACGAACGAACGAACGAACGAACGAACGAACGAACGAACGAACGAACGAACGAACGAACGAGCGAGCGAGCGAGCGAGCGAGCGAACGAACGAACGAACGAACGAACGAACGAACGAACGAACGAACGAACGAACGAACGAACGAACGAACAAACACGCTCGTGTATTTGGATTTAGGCATGCGTAATATAACCATAGGTTATATGGTTATACCATAGGTTGTACCATAGGTTCAACCATTGGTTATACCTATGTTACCTATACCTATGTTACCTAGGTTATACCATAGGTTCAACATTAATGCGCAGCTTTCCATCACTACAACCCTCATAACCATTTGTGCAATGTGTGGCCGTTAAAGCCCACAGTAATTAAAGAGGTGTTTTTCTGCAAACGTAAATAAACAAGAGCGTTCACAGCAGCTTTATATAGGTTCGGTTGTTTCTCACGACCTTGGAAGAGACCCTATAGTGTACTTTAAGGAATGTGCTTTCCTGCGGATCGTCTTGTGCTCACGTATAGAAGAGACGACAAGCGCTGCGTATCAACAGACCTGTGCGGCGCGTCAGGTTGTTGGCTTCTCCTGCGAAGGACCTTCCTCCCTGGCATCGCTTCCGGACCGGATGTTGGCGCTTCGACGCGTGCCCTTGAAGGGGCCCGACGTGTTTAATCGGCAACGCCCCTCGGCGTCTCAGGTGTATCATCACTTCCTCGTGTCGCCTCGCACATAACACGGATTTCACTCTGACGTGAGAGAGCCCGTTTTATGCAGCGGTTCTCCTATACAGCGGACAGCATCTTTGACATGCGAACGTGTGTAGAGAGGTGTGCAAATACTCGAAACTTTCGAATAACGGATCGAATTTTGCCAAATTCGATTCCGTCTCCGAACTGAATAGTCAATATTTGTAAATAGGAATTACTGTTTAGTAGTATTTCAATATTTTGAACCGTCCACTGAGGGCAATCAAACGTGAAATTGTACGTAGAAGGAATGAGATCATTTTTTCTCCCTGCGACAGTGGCAGACATGCAAACACAAGAAGCTACGTAGTGTAGTATGCAAACGTTGTGGAGTCTTGAGTATACGAAATGATTATTTGTTTAATGATCCATTTGTGCTTCAAATAAACGACCGTATAATATGTAATGGCAGAAGCTTTTTACTGCTGTGAATATACAAGGATGTGAACTTAGTTTTATATTAACGGTGAAAAAGGTTGTTCATTTATTCGAAAACTATTGGAGAAGTATTCGATATTCTATTAGCCTTTGGATCTATTCAATTTGTATTGGATTCAATCTCAGAAAGCCACTATATACTCGCACACCCCTAAACGTGATGTCACGCCTTCAACCGCCATTGCTTGGTAAGCCTGCCTCATTTAGCGCTCATAATGCGGCGGTAAATGATTGTAAAGATTCGCTTAAACGAACGCTTGCTTACTGTCACTCGCAAGAGCGGTAGTTGGTTTCATTATGACAGCGACGAAGTTGAAACGACGATGATGGCGACAACGGCGATGACCTCAACGGTGACAATAAAGCGATGAAGGCAACAGAGGTCATGGCCTCGATCTGTTGTACCGCGTTGCACTTCTTCCACGTTGTTGCGTGTCTTCCGCTGGGCACGGCACGCGGTGCAACGGGAACGTAGATTATACAACGCAAGGGAACACGCTTGAAATTGAAGCAGGCAGCAACCTGGCACTGCACTGGCATAGAATGCGGATTCCCTCCGAAACTGCGTGACACAACCATTCTAAAAAAGTGTGCAAGTCAGGGAACACGCGAAACCTACGAAGCATACAGCACAGCATTAGAAAAAAAAAGCCATAGGTAGAACATGCATTAATACGCCTTTAATTAATATTTTAGACAGAGCGGCCGAATTTCCAGTTGTTTGTCCACGTGCGCGGCTGGGTTACGGGCACTTGATATGAAATTATATGCAATCACTTTGTCCGGACTCCCTTCCCCTCGTATTTTTATCACTCCAGTGTATTTATTCCGTGTCCAGTGGGCAATAAACCTTAGTCGCAGGTCAGCGCTATGTCGTTTGTGTTCTTTCTTTGTCCCTTTATTTCGCGCTTTCTCGACTACGACATGTACCAGCTACCCTGCGTCAACGCTCTCGTGAAAGAAAGCACCTATATAGAGAAAACCCAGCCTTAAGGTAGCCCCAGAACACCAAGAGTGTCTCTGAGCGCCTGCCTGCCTGGACACCACTCAGCAAGGGTTCAATTGTGAATAGTATAGAATGCGCCAGGGGGCTCCCAAGCCCGCGATAACAGACGACGGTATAGCGGATACTCGCACTAACGATGACACCGTGAAGGCGGTAAAAGCTTTCTCCTCTGCACTTTTGAGGAAGCACGTCATAAGACACACGTTGGGAGGTTGTCAACGCTGGACACTCCGAACGGAGCCCTCCCACACCGTGTGTCATCGATTTATGCACGCTCCCTAACGCTAAAGCTCGGCGCGCTTCTCCCCCTCCTCCCCCCCCCCCCTTCGACATATCCTCTATAGCTTTTCTGCGCTTGCATACCGCTTTCCTTTTTTCTTTATCTATCGTGGATTTTATCGTGCAAAGGCAGCGTGCACCAAAAGGAACAAGAAAGCAACGCGAAACCTGCGTGTGATTCCGAAGCTCTTCTGTGCAGTGTTGCCTTCTCTTCCATTGCTGCCTGTGCGCTGTCTCAGCGATGTCGGCGTAAATAAGCAGTGAAACAAGTACGCACAAGTAATGCACCGATATATCGGCTGTATACAGGCACAGCTCCTCGCCGCAGTCACGACGGTGTGGTTGTGTACAGGGGACAGAGAAAGGAAGAAGGGAGCCAGCTTCCTGCAGTGCAGGCCCCATTGAACGTCACCGCGCTGCGTGGGGAGGCGGCATGTTTTCGCGGAAAGACGCGGGTGGTAAGGTGGGCGGTGTTGCTTTTAGCGCGATTCCATTATGTTGTGAGCGACAAGGAAGCGAAGGGGGAAGCCGTTTGCAACGAGAGTGGGAAGTGCTCTCGCTTCTTTTCTTTCTTTTCGTGTTTGGGGGAAAGATTGGGGAAGAGACAGTGACACTGCTAGACGGGTATGCCGTCAGGATGGGTCCGGACGGATCACGGCTTCACCTGCGCTTCGGGTGGGCTGCTTTGACTGGAGGTGTGTGGTGAATTCCGGTTTGCACCTGCCGTTGGGAATGCGCGGTATTTCGCACGCTTTGGCAGCGCGAAAAAAAAAACGAAAGTAGTGGTAAAGTTTACACGGGTATGTCTTCGAAGAAGAAGACTGCGATGACCGAAAGCCGAGATCACACGTCTGGAGCACGCGGGAAGAAGAAACATTCTCTTGGTGCGTGTGCCACCAGAATATTGTCTTTTTCTAGAGCGAAGCATTGTTTGGCTCATACCAGACACATTGAGGCAGGTAGGTAGGTTCCTGTCTCTCATCGTGTCGGGCCTCTTCAAAAAAAGAAAAAGAAATCAAGTGTCCGATGGCGGAAGCGAAGCTCGGCCTTCAGCAACCCCTTAGACTAAACTATACACCAATATCACTTTCCTTATTTCTTTCGTGGCCTAATTATGAATAGAAAAAAATGCGGGCTTGATTCATAGCGCCACACTTTGATACACAGCCATAGTTTGCGTCTACAAGCCCAAAACAAACACTACGCAGTGCAATTGATTATACAAACAGTTCTCTAAGAGGGAGCAAAACAGATACACTTCAGCAACAGAGGACACCACTCAGGCGGGAATTCACTTTGATCGCAAAAGCGTTTCAACTGTAAAATAATTCGAATGAAATGTGATTGCGAAGAAGCAATCGGTTCTGCATTCGGGTCGAATGTGCGAGTTTCCCGTAAACTGTGCAACGGCGCAAGAGTCATGTCAATAGTAACCTCATCACTTTTAGATAGAATGAGATAGCTTATCGTATGAGGATTGAGACTACGGTGTTTTTAAAAGTTATTCGGAGATGGTTCAGAAAAATAGCACGGCCTACTGATCTCGTGCCATCGGTAACCACATATTGTCTTCGAGACGACTGGCCCGTGCACCTCGTCGCATATGCACGAACGAGAGTCCGTGCTCGGGAGAGCCCGTGTACGAGAGGGCACGTTCCCGCACGCCAGTTTCCAGTCGGTTACAGGCATAGAGTTTCTCACTATAACACCTAGAGGGTATTCTGGCGCCACCGTCTATGCGAGTTTCTTAAAGAGCGCTGTGCCGTCATGGGAATGACGGGATATGTGTCTGCGAGGCTTGTGTTGGCTGGTGTTGTACGAGGCTTCGTCTAAAATGTGGATACGGCTACAGAAATAATGCGTTCTTAAAATAAAATCTGCATAAAAGGCTTTCATTCACGCATATTACATCTCTCAATAAAGTTCACTCACCTACAATCCAGAATCAAGCGAAGAAAAGCAATAACAGACGACAAGTTTTACCAAAGCGAGTGAGAATCCTGTCTTCTGTCCTCCAATTTTAGCGGCCAGCTGATATTTTTTACGTTTCATATAATTTTACATCCAATAATAAGTCCTGAAAATTAAACGAAACAAATTTTTGTGTAATAATAAAGCTAAAACAGCTTTTTACGTGCTGTTTCAGCAGGAAATGAATCATCGTGACAGACGGAACGGTGCTAGCCAGGTGCATCTTCAGGGCCTTCTGGCTCTCCAAGAACGACTGTCAATCCGAAGTGACAATCTACCGGCATTCCCAAACATACCACAGCGCAGCAGCGCCAGATTTTCCCTCTAGGTAATATAGTGAGAAACTCTATGGCCACAGGCGTAGCGCTGTCTTTCGCGTGCATCAAGTGGCATATATCAACAAGTTATTGATTTTAAACACCAGACCGCATCAGTTTCTCCTATTCTTTCCTCGTGAAATCTAGCTCGCTTTCAGGCGCTGTGTTATACTGCACAGGCTCCGGGATCGGCCCACATTTCCCAGTACTTCCTTCGTGGTTGCCAACGCTGTACGTAAAGGTAGTGAGACAATGTACCACCTTCGGGATTAAACAATGTCGTAATGAAACATGTTTTAGCTCTTCTTCGCCAGAGTACAAAATAATGAGTCTTCACGCCGTCACCACTTGGAACGAATTTTCATGATAACACCAGTTTCTAGATATATTCCCGAAGCGTGCGACAAAATACAAGGGCGTTCCAGTTACTGATGTGCTTCAATGCATCAAACGGCGGCTTCTTAAAGAAGCAAGTGGAGTAACAGTGCATTTTTAGCGCCCGTTTCCCGGCGCATATCTCGAAACCCGTTCGATCCTTACAATTCGTTCCAAGTGGATATGCCTTGCAAACTAACCGGCTACAATTAATATATTGCAACATGCGCTGCAAATTAATTGATAATAAATGTTTATTAGTGATTTTTCTTATTTAGTCGATTATGCATTCTCATTTCTCGTTCAAGTAATGCCCGCCGCTTCCAGTCATTCAGCTCAAGGACTGAAATTACGCCATGTGCCACGGATGATGTTTTATTTTTTTCTCTATGGTTTAAAAAAAAACATATAAGAAGCAGAAAGCACTCTACAGAAATGGATTCAGCGCTGCGCAGTCTATTTCAAAAGTAAATATAATGTTGTAAGCCAGAATCCAAAAAACGAGATTTTACCTTAGCACATGATGAAACATTTTTACCGAGAAAACTTCCGAGCAAATCTCCCGAACTGTTCGATTTTTACGCAGCCCATTATGTTCCATTTTTATTCTTATTGCATGCGTTCTGCGTGGCGGTCATTTGTCTTGCGATGGGAAACCACGATTTTCGCAATTTCTGTCTTCGTTTCCAACTCATTGGCGTGAGACTAGAAACGTGTGGCGGTTACCTCTATAGGTGGCATTCGCGTGCATTTATTCATTCAAAATGTGAAAAACGGCTGAGAAGGCTGAAGAAAGCGCGTAAACCAGGTGGCACTGATCGATTAGTCTAACACCTTTCTTTCTTTCTTTCTTTCTTTCTTTCTTTCTTTCTTTCTTTCTTTCTTTCTTTCTTTCTTTCTTTCTTTCTTTCTTTCGTTCTTTCTTGCGTGACGTTCGAGTAGCAGCCAGATTCAAGCGACAACTCTCTGCGTAGCGAACACGGATACAAAACTCACTTCGCGTTCGCAGAACCAATACAAAAAATAAAACAAAAAAGTTTTCCATCAGCGTACTGGTTTTATTGCAGCCCCGTGAGGCCGGCGTTATTTCAAATACTGCGACCAACATTTCCATAAAGCGGCCATCATTCTTTCTATGCAAGTGTTTCGGCCACACTTGGTAACGCATACTGGGCCCGCGCGCACGTTCTAATGTTTCACTGGAACCTGCGCTCGCGGGCCGCCATGCGGTTTTCGCCGTAGCTGTTTGCCTCGCGGCTAACAGGATATGCAAGGTATACGTATACTGCCGTCGAGCATGTGCTTAGCAAGAGAGAGAGAGAGACAGAGGAGCATTTCATTATTGCTCAAAAGGGGGGGGGGGGGGGGGATTAAGCTAGAAGTATAGATTGCGAAACCCCTACTATGTCTGCAAATAAGACGGCATATACTACATAAGGCGATTTTATTTCGACCACCCGATGTTTCTTTACACTCATTCCAACCACAGACCAGCATTCTCCCATGCCACCTCCATAGGAACGTGTTCGCCGCGGCCTGGAATCGAACCCACAACGTCGTGCTTCGCAGCAGAATGTCACAGCCAGTTAGCCACCCCTGCTGGTCAGAAGATTGGCCTTCACTTTCTGCGCTAGTAATGTACCCCCCCCCCCCCCCCCATATAATTGTAAAAGAAGTTATAAAGAGACATTCACGTGTGTATATTGGTGTAGTGTCGCCGTTTAGTGCCATTTAAAAGAGCCCTTTGTAGTCGTTGACGACGAGTTAGCGCCAGATGAGCCCACTACCTTTGGCGTCTGACTGCACCCTCGCACACAGCGTATAACTACGGCGAACTAACAAACGCTGTCCATTAGATAAATGAACAGCTTTTGGCGTCACTTCGGTCGTGCTCAGTCTTGGCGCGACACTGCTTCGTCTGGAGGTCGCGCTTCCAAGGTCTCGACAACCACGAAAGCCTGCGGGCAGCCGGAAGAACGAAGCCGCACAGGGGCCGGAGGAGCGAGCGAAAGTCCTGCGTGGACAAGGCGATGAAAGCCTGATTAACAGTAACCATTAGTCAATACTGATACTAACGGGAACACGCCGGAGTAACACGATCAACACGCGCCGTGCGATTTCCAAGGTCACTCGGCTGCTCGTTCGCGTGCATAGTACACAGGCTGTGGCTCGCGGGTGAAGCGATGCATGCACTGGTCCCGAATGTAGACGTCTAGAAGTTAGTGGCACGTACGTAGCCAGTCTGAGGGAATGAACGCATGGACGGGGGCGCATGCGCGTGGCGTAGCCAATGCAATTTCACGCGATTAGTAAGGCCTATACGCCAGCCACAGTGCACTTGCTCTGTGCTAGCTAACTGCGGATGAGTGCACGTTGCGAACGCGCCCGCTGGAGGAATCGATGTCGGTCCATTAATAGGTGAAGAGGGAAGATGACGCCATTGAAGCAGACCTCAACACAGTCAAAGTCCGTGGATATACGGGCACACTCTGCGTCAAATTTCGCCGTGTCGTGGAATATTCCAGCACGCCTGAGTTTCAAGCCAACTAGAGTGAGAGTAGCCGCCCTGCGAGAAAATCAGAGTCGACTAAAAGGCGAATTCAGCAATATGGCGAGATTTTAAAAGCGCACCCCAAGAAGAAAGTCGCATACATGCGCGCCCAATTCATTCAGATTAAGACTAGGAAAGTCAGAAGAATGATGATGATGAGGAGGAGGAGGAGGAGAAGGGATTTGATGATAAAGATGCTGAAGGAGCAAAATCACAAAAAAAAAGAAGCGTCTTTCGGACGGGTGCTGAGAAGAGACCTGAGCGACGGCTTCGAGCAGCGTCGGCTTGTTCGCGTGCTCTTCGGCTCATTAGACTGCACTATCGCGATGCCCGACCCGCGTTCTTCGAAACTTCTGAGGCTCCTATATTTCCTATCCACCCTGCAGTCCACCAAAAATCCAGCGCATACAACTCGCGAGCGAGACAACACGCTATAAATACCTGCTCGCAGCGGGCATGAGCATTTTGTTTCGATCCGGGCAGTGTATACGCTCGGCGCGGGGATATAGGCTCGCCACAGTTCTCCATTAAGCGAGTACCGGAGAGTAATTAGGAGCGCGAGCAAGATAAGAGTTTCGAAAGCGTCGTGAGCGGGACCGCAATGGCTGAGCCAGGACCCATGGCGTGCGCCTAATTACCCGCGTAACGCTCAGCGCCACCGTCGTGTTCGCGGCGGCGAGCTTGCCACTGCCGTCGTCTTCTCCGATATCGCCGACGTGCAGCAATTCGCTACCGTATACGCGCCAAACGAGAGAACGGTATGCTTTGTGGGGGTTGGTTGTACCGCAGGCAAGCAGCCTATGTATCAGACCTGTAACGAGCAACCGCGTCTCGCTTGTTAGTTAGACACATGAGGCGCACGGTGTGCAGGGCGCAGTATACGCAACGCCTGGTTAGCTCAGTGGTTGGATCAGCTTACCGACGCCATGCATGAACTGCGCGACATTGCGCCGCTTAGCACGTCGTGGGGTTTATTTAGTAGCCAGAGTAGAACTCTTAAGTAGTCACGCTTTTGCGAACTTTGATCGCTCTGGTCTGTCGAAAGTCGTGTTAGAAATTTCCAGGAGTGATTTCATCCGCTATTGGTCGATGACACAAATGCATGAACGGCGCTCAATGACAGGCATGTGTAGGAGTTCTGTTCATTCATTCTGTTTATTTATTTACTTATTGTTTATCGCATATTACTGCTAGATACCCACCGTAATTCGTAAGCGTCAGCAAGCGTGGTAACAAGCACTTACAAAAAATCGAGGGTGACATAGGCTTCCGGTAAGTTCGCGAAATGGCTCCGTTGAAAGCTTTTAGTTAAAATGCGTCTAACCTAAACTAGTTATAACCTTCATTTAAACTGAAGAGCCTTAAAATAAACGACGAAACCGTCGCCATTCCCAATGTGCAGGAAAGGACGTCGAGCAACATGTACGCTTCATCATTGTCGCAGTCGTAAAACGATATTTTTGAATAAAAAAAACCCGCATGTGACGTCACACAATCGCCGTCTATTGCGCAGGCTGCAGAGGGCGCTTACACTGCGGGAAATCAATCTGCAAACGAAATCTATCGAGGCTTCGTTTACACACAATGGCTCTATACTTAACCGCGCTCCGTGTGACTCACATGATGGGCCGCGCCACGCCGCAAGAAGCGCCGTCATAGTATCTGCAGGGCGACGTTGTCTACAGAGAGCAAAAGAGCTCGTCCCCCGAAAGCCAACACCGCACTAGTGTACGCGTGGCTTGAAAACTTCCGCCAGTACAACTCGCTTGTTTGAAGAGCGGTGCTCACTGCTGCTCGTATAGGTTGGCAGGATCCCTGCCACGCCTACAGAGAGCCGCGGGCTTCATTGTTGTCGAGGTCCGAGCTGGAACCCCTGACCAACGCGGGATTACAACCTCGGACTCCCCGGCCTTCACTTCGCGCGCCATGAAGGGTGGTGGGATGCAATGAAGCGTGCAATGAAAGGGGTGTGCCGCACAGACGTCAGGCGAGGAGGCTGCATTGTGCCAAGTCTGGCAGGAGCTCCGTGGGCTCAGGGAGGATGGGTCGCACTGTTGACGGGGCGGCGGCCGCCGAGGAATCAATTAAGGGCCATTGCGCTCGTACCCACCCGAAAACTGATTTCCGGCCCTGGAAATTAAATACGAACGCACTCACTTGCTGGTCGAGCCCCCGAACACTCACCTTCGCTTCTCTGTGCATTCGCGTATTGGCAGTGCGCATAGCTTCGCTTGAAAAAGCAAACGCTGTTTCGAGCATACTTGTGGTGACTGCTTTTGTGTATAGGCTTGTTTAGGCTCTTGTGTTTGTGTGCGTTTAGCTAAGGCGTGTTTTATATTTAGGTAGGCCTGTTTTCTTCCTTCGGAACATTCTTTATATTTCGAGCGTGATGCTTCATATTAAGGCGAAAGCCTTATATATCTCATGGTGAAGTCTCCGTTTCAACGCCGTTTCAAAACCTCGTCGTCGACAGGAAATGGTACTCTTAGGATATGACGCAATAATGAGCACAAAACTGCGATTAAGGGTGGAAGTATGATTAAGCAAGTGAACTGAAGTTGTAGTGGGTATATACAGAGAGTTGAATAGGGTGAATTAAGAATGAATTGATTGTGAATTAAAGAAATTTAGTTGGGTGATAAAGAGTCAAACGGTAATGATGAGATAGAGGGAGCTAAGATAATGAACAGTAAATGAAAGTGAATTAAGAGTGAATGAAGTGGAACCAAGCAGTGATAGGGTGAATCAAGATTGAACTAAGTGTGAATTAAGAGTGAATCAAGGGGTCAGGGAGTCTTGGAGTGACTTTCAAAAATATATGTGAGATTTGAGGATCCAAGAGAGAGTGACTCAGCAAAAAAATTGCTGATTCATGGTTTGAGTTTGGTGAATCATAGGAAGGGTGACTTGCAAACAAAAACATGATCACTTGCAAAAAAAAAACTATACTGAGGTTTCAGAGTGATGATGACTCGGCAAAAAAAAAAAAGTGGTCGTCGTGTCATTGCAAGTTAGCGGCGCTCTGGCTTGCGCCTTCACGTCGTCTTAGTTGTAGCATAAGGGACCCCTAGTAATTTTTGTTACGTTGCAGTGGCCGGTGGATGAAAGAATAGAACGAAGTTTGCCTGGACTCTAAGCGGCTCCTCAGAGAAGCCTTCCATAATCAGCGTTCATCCTTGCATTTCAAATAGGCACCTCTCATCGTAACAATATTAACGACGACACTTTTTTGGATAGCCGGCTCAGAAGTTGCCTATCCTCCCGTCTCGTAATGAATAACAAATAGCGCATCTTCACGTGGAAACACGCAGTGCACCTACGGGATCATTCTTGCTCACTCCTTGACTGCTGTTCTCTGAAAGAAAGCAAACAAACAGAAAAGGTCGCGGGGAACTCTTGCTAGTGAGGAGTGCAGATTGGAGTGTAATAGTGACCGAGCACATAAGGGGCCTAGTGCGTGCGCCTAGCTGTGGAGATGATTGACTGCATATGAAAACGTCACTGTCGCGTGAGGTGCTGAACCAAAGAGACAACAGAAACTTCGTTATGTAAAAACAGAAACTTCTTTATGGATTGTCAAGAAGGAATTTCGAATGGGGAAACCATCCACAGCTAGTTTATCCTTTGGGCGGTGTATACTGTGTAGTAGCATGCTCATACATGGATACATACTCTAGGATACACAATCTCTCTATGGGACTGATTTGTCTGGCCACTGTTTTCAGGATCTGTAGATCACGTGACAGCATGGGTGATCTGTAAAATTTCGTCTGGTCATCGCCCATGGCTTGATGGAGGACGCAAGGGACTGCTTTACAGTCTACGCGCCATGGACGTCTGAACGCTTTTCTCTCACGCGTGGCTCCAGCACTTAAGGCTTCCTGAAGAGTCCAAAGTATTCAAAATCATCCTCCATACATTCCTCCAAGAAGCTATTTTGGTGGACACACGGTTAAATCTGTTATACACTGTTGGTGGAGCCCTGTAAAAACAGTTTGGAAGGTCGATCTACGAGGACTTGTTTTTTGAGTTTCGTAGGTATACCGCTGCTGGGCTCAGACTAGTCCATGTTAGCTTTCGAAAAAGATCTTCACCGAAATGTCGAAGCTGGGGGTTTTGTCGGCTGCGTAGGTGGCATTGGCTTTTCGTTGACATATATGTAACAAACGTCTCTGTTGTGAACGTCAGAGATGCTCAAGCCAGATTACTTACCCAGCGCAAAACGCTAAACAAACCCGCCTGTAGGGGCTAAGTTTACATAAACCCGATAGAGTCATGTAGAGTTATCTTGTCGGCTCGAAATTTAGTGGTTATGTCAGTGTATATACTGGCTGGTCGCGCAAAATGAACGCAGGACTGGGTTAGCTCGCTTGTTGCCGTTGCTGTATAGTAGTAGTGGTAGCAGTAGCAGCAGCAGTAGCAGTAGTAGCAGTAGTAGTAGCAGTAGTAGTAGTAGTAGTAGTAGTAGTAGTAGTAGTAGCAGCAGCAGCAGCAGCAGCAGCAGCAGCAGCAGCAGCAGCAGCAGCAGCAGCAGCAGCAGCAGTAGCAGCAGCAGCAGCAGTAGTAGTAGTAGTAGTAGTAATAGTAGTAGTAGCAGTAGCAGCAGCAGCAACAGCAGCAGACGCAGCCGCAACAGTAGTATAGTAGTAGTAGTAGTAGCAGGTAGTAGTAGTATTAGTAGTAGTAGTAGTAGTAATAGTAGTAGTAGTAGTAGTAGTAGTGGTAGTAGTAGTAGTAGTAGTAATAGTAGTAGTAGTAGAAGTAGTAGTAGTAGTAGTAGTAGATGTTGAAAAAAGGAAATTAAGAACAAAGGCATCATAATCACTGGTCCATTCAGCGTTACATTTTTGCTATGAACGATGTCAATAAACGCAGACCCTCGGAATTATTCTCATCACACTGGCATGCTAAGCAGTTAGTGAAAGTCTAGGACACCGAGTAGATCAGAAGACCCCACAGATTTAATCTGGATGCCTGCAGCATGGACGAATGCCGTATAAATTCCCTTTTGAATCCAATTACACTGACGGCCTCGTGGGGGCACCTTCTTCACATCATACGCTACTTCCCGGTGAGGTGAGTCCAAATGACCGCGCCGTCTACGCGGACCAATTGTTCGCTTCAAGCAAGTCACGGTGACCCGCTTCGATTGAGCCGCCATCGGTGAAGGAAGCCGACTGTTCCTACTCACACTGTGTGCGTGTATACAGTATACAGGTACGCGCCAGACGTTTTCCTATACGCATACAATACG
This sequence comes from Dermacentor silvarum, assembly GCF_013339745.2. NCBI lineage: Eukaryota > Metazoa > Arthropoda > Arachnida > Ixodida > Ixodidae > Dermacentor > Dermacentor silvarum. The sequence continues at coordinate 44,309 of NW_023605778.1, forward strand.
TCGGAAGAAGAATGCGTCCAATTCAAAAGGAAGAAAGAAAAAAAAAAAGGGGGGGGGGGGGGATCGAAAACGAAGCCGTTCTCTGGCTGTAAAGACTTGGATGCAGGCATCATCGATGCGCGTTCACGCGTGAAGGGTGAGTTCGGCGAATGCGATAACTGCGGGAAAAGGTCACAGTTCACGCCGCCGACCATCACCGCGTCTTTATGACGGAGGGGGGGCTGTCCTCTCCTGGCACTCTCGTACCGCGAAAGAGGCCGTGTGGAGGAAGATGAAGCGATCACTTTCTGTTTCTCGTCACGCATCACGGAACCGCGCCGATCGCTTCTCAGCCTCCGCCCCAGACAGTTGCCTCGCACAGCGAGAGAATCACACCGGTTCTACGCCGGCTGCATTTATCGCTTCCCTTTCCATCTTTCATTCTATCTCTTCTTCTTGAACTATAGCCGAAAGAAAAGAAAAAAAAAGTTTAAAACAAACATGGCGCGCGAGTCCTTGGAACCACGGAAGTGTAGACACCCCAGCTGTTTGTTCAAGAACAAGACCGGGGCATTGAGTCGTATAATATGCGTGCTGGACGTTAGCGAAACAATCGTCTCATTAGACTGGCCACCGACCGGCTCATCTTGTGTCCCATGGGGCTCCCACAACTTCCCCGTTCTTTGTATGCGTGCATCGCGTCTTCGACGATGCGCGGCGCGGCTAACAAGTCGTCGTCGTGGTCTTGGGTCGTTGAACGTGAGGGAACGCCGCGGTTGTACGCTTGGATGACTTATCCGTGCCACGCGGCCCCCTGCGCTGTAGAGTCTTCCGAATGTTCTTTGTTGCATGCCACGTGTTAATTACGTCAACCTCTGATTGGTTACGCATTTGAAGCTGTTCGAGCGGCGCATCTGTGGACGTCGGCCGATTAGTGCTTGGTGACAGTGCAAGTATTGTGTAGGCTGGAAAAGAGAATGCGAACGCGCGGCAGTTCCAAAAACGAAAGCGAGAAAGCGGCGCTTTCGCTAATTCATGTCAAAGAACAGTAGAATTGACCTTCCTCTATGCAATATCGCTGAGGAGATCTAGTCAACCATGTTAGTCTGTTGCACGCCTCTTATTTCGTTAATGAAAATAAAAGAAAGAGATGCAGTCGCCCTATAATGGTGACGGCTGCTCCTTTTCGTATAGCAGAAACAACAATATAAAAATATATGTGCAGTAAGAAAAGAAGCAGCGTTATAGGGACAAAAATCCGCAGCAGACAGTCCTTAACACACACGAACATATAGATACAAAAGGCGAAGGCAAGTCGCACCACACTGAGTTTGTCTGCATGCGCGTATGCACAATCGCAAACACACACACGAGGCCACAATGCCGTCACTGATGAGCAGGTAAACAGATGAACAGGTTAGGAATACACACTGATGAAATAATGCGCGCGCAGATATATGCATGACACTCAAAAGTGAGTTTCAGCACAGAACACAAAAGAGAGTATAACACGTAATGTAGAAACGCTCGTGAATTCCTCCGCGCATAACCTTTTCGTTATCTGCATTTATCTGAACATTTAATTACGTTTATCGCGCTGAAAGTATAATGCTCACTGAATTTCATTTAAGCAGAAGGGGACGACGTACACTTCTTCTGCAAAAAGTTCCCAAGCCATTAATCAAGTGCTTAATCAGTTCTCTTGAACTTGTAGCGGCGCTGCTGGTGGCCGCAGCAGAGGGCGCCAGATGACGAGCAAGAACACCGCGTTAAAGTGTTAACGCGCATAAAAACAGGTATACGAATAGAACAATGGAAGCACCTCTATGTGGAACAAAATGTACAAAAGAGGTACAAGCGTAAACCTATAGGCACGCTTAAACGTTTGCACGTGATAAATTCGCAAGCAGAGTACAGACACACACTGACAGCGACTTACACCAATGGATTTGTTGGAATCAAGGCAGAAATGTACATTCCAAAGGAATATGACGCTCATAAAGCAGTAATTGTTCGTCGTGCGTACCATTTATTTCGCGTTGTTAACTTCAGGCGGCTTAACCAACTAGGCTCATATTTACTATCGTACTATCGTACTATCTTATTGTGCACACGCGAATTGGGATGAAATTTTAATGCTTGGATTTACTTTGCAGCTTTGTGCAACTTCCAGGTAGATGACAACTTGCCTTTTAATGATATCGCGTTCAGAATAGAGCGCCATTTTTCTGACAGGGATGGCTATAAGTGCGCCATCAGAAATGCAGCCAGATTATACTGTAAGAGCACTGTAAGAGATTATACTGTAAGAGTAAATATCAAGACTGAATGTATGGCATGCGACAACACTGCGACAATACTCCATAACAATACTGTAGCGCTATGTGTAATGAGCTCGCGTGCGCACGCCCGCACACGCACGTACACACGCACGCACATACACACACGCATAAGCGCACGCACTCGCACAAGAGCGGCAACAGGAAGGTCATCAGAGAGTGGTAGTAGTGGCGGGCACACAAAAGGACCGCAGGAACTGCGGTGCGGGATGCATAGTGGGCCATATGGAACCGCCACCATGATTCACCGCGGAAGTCCCCGGTATACACACCACAAGCCACTGCAGGACACGCGAAAACAAACACAGCGCCCTCCGTCAACACACAGTGGGTGAAGGCAGCGCCGAAACTCTGCAGGGGACAATTGACCTTGCAACGACGGGATGGGTCTGTGGATGGGGTAAACAGATCGGTTCGTGTGCGATGTGCCTGCTAAAGCAATGCGTACTTCGTTGCTAATAGATAGATAGATAGATAGATAGATAGATAGATAGATAGATAGATAGATAGATAGATAGATAGATAGATAGATAGATAGATAGATAGATAGATAGATAGATAGATAGATAGATAGATAGATAGATAGATAGATAGATAGATAGATAGATAGATAGATAGATAGATAGATAGATAGATAGATTCTCAACTGACACAAGCGACACAAGGGTAGCTCAAGTAACTAAGTTACTCAGGTAACACAAGGTGGAGGCCGGACGCCAGGTTAATTTTTAGCGCCTTTTAGCAGGCACCTAAATCTTGTTACACCGGCGACCTTGCATTCCCTCCCTATTGTAACGCTACCGCCGCGGTCGGGAATCGATCCGTGTCCTATATTGCGCAGCAGGATAATGCCGTAGCGTTGCACTTAGCCACATCATCTGGTGGTCTCGGCTAAGATATATTTATTTGCAGGATCAGTTGTGGAGAATGCATGCGCGTGCCTCGACCATGCTACCCCATTTCACTTATTTCGAAATCACTATTTATTTCAGGTTTGGCCTGAGAAGGCAGAGGCTAAAGGCCGCAGTTACCTGACAGTCACTTGAATTTTACTTCAAACTCGCCCCAGTTTGACTACTCCTCTGCACCCCTCCGTTCGCAACAAGTGCAATACGGAAAGCCACACACGCGCAAAACTGTATTCAAACCGGGTCTCATCTTTTACAATATCAGAAATAATAGTAAGAAATGTTTCTTCAAAAATCTAAAAAGACTCACTTGTTATTAAATTTCACAAGGGATGCGAAACATTTTGTCACGTGTAAAAGCGGTAATTAATGTAAAGTAAGTTTTCTAGTTTTCTTTTTTGATGCGCAACAGACACGACATTTCTAACGCACTCAATGTTGCATAAAATAAAAATGGAGTCAGGAACACTGCATAAAATCAAATGGAGTCAGAAAAATATTCAAAAACAAATGAGCAACAAGAGCAAAATTAAAGGCATCACAAAAAAAAACGCAGTTTCGCCCGAAAGGCGAAACATCGATTGCGATAGAAAATTATTAGACAGCTATACGAAGTAAGCACAGTAGTTTTATCGACCGTATACACTCGCAAACATTCGCTTACTGACTAAATTGACAAGCATGGCGTCACGCGCGCACAGGCAACCATATTGACCCTTTTCGCTGAGCAGTTTGTTCTGGAGAAACGAGATGGCGCTTTCGGCGGCCCGCCGTAGGTCGCCTCAGCGACCGCGCAGGAATACGAAACCATTACCGCTTCTGCCTTGCTTCTGCGCGATCAGCTGTCGGAAATGTAACCAAGTGTTCGCTAACGCACTGTGCTCCAATCATGCTGCATTGAAACATGTGGATTGAAGACGTGTGCAGTAGTTGGCTGCGAAAATAGTGAATGACATATTAAGGAATGTAACGAATATGTGCGGCGAAGTTCGCGGACCGCTGCTGCTACTGTCCGTACGTGTTTCCGGCACTTCGAGATGTACGGCTTTCCTCAAGGATAGAGAAATTTGCTAATCCGCCAGCGTTGTATCGCTAACCTTCAAAGAAAGGGCTTCAGCAACGGTACGTCGGCAAGAGCGAGTACTGCTCGTTAAGCAATGACACAGGGAGTAGCGCCGCTTCCTGTCATAGTAGGTTTCGCGCATAGTATCAACACACACCTACCACAAATAGCACGGACACTTGCGCCCACTATTTCGCCAACGTGCCAAGAATAAGGCCCGTATTCACAAACAGAACTTAAGTAGGGCGTCAATAAGTGTGGGAACTGTACAAGGGTTAGGAAAGCTTTAGGAGAGTACTTCAAAAACTACACTTAAGTATCACTTTCGAAAGTAACACTTTTCGGGTCAATTATGTCGTCTGGTGTCGAGGGTACGTACACAATTTACGTGTATGATCGCGCTTCAATTGTAATTTTTTTTTTTGCAGTAGCAGCAGCAGATAACTGCGGATATAAATGTTGCAGTGCTTGCACGCGCATTCTGCTGAGTAAAATACAAAGAACTATTTGGTTTTAGCGCTTTACTCAAACTCGTCTGGCCACAAGATCACATTGGTTTTCACAGCCATGCATTGCGGTTGTGTGTCGCCGTCCCTAACTTTTTTTTTCTTTTTCTGAAAGCGTGCGGTGTTTGTGCGTAGTGCGTGTGTGTGTGTTTTGTTTTCAACCCGCGCGGACGATGGAAAAAAAGAAAAACTTTTCCGAAGAAGAACGCGCCATGCCCCCGGAGATCATTTCACGGAATAATTAAATTAATGTACCTAATTAAACGATTGATTGAAAAATGTGGTTTATAGGCGCAAGGTCCAGATGGGGCCAACAAGCGCCAAGGCGTATTAATTAATTATTAATTAATTAACGAGGCCCCCGGTGACAACCTGAAAGGTTCCGGCGCCGCAGAATTGCAGCGCGATCAGAAGCTGGAGCAGCGGCGGCACGGGGTGACCACGTTCGTTGTCTTTTCGGACCAGTGGCAGCATTTCCAACAGCCGTAGCACAGCTTGGTTGGAAAAGCGGTACTGCCACGAGAATTCCGCGTCTTTGTATACTTCAATGGGATTCTGTCGAACCGCAGTGATGGCCTAGCGGTTAAGCATCCGCCTCGTATGCGGGAGGTACCGAGCTCAAATGCCGGTGCCGCCGGGAACCCACCGGTTTTTCTAATGGGTAGAGATGTGCCCGGGCCTGGTGCTCGGCTGACGTGGGGGTTCGCATCTCGAAAGAGGGCCCAATAGAGATCTCAGGACTTGTCTCTGGGCGCCTCTTGTCCAACCACAGACGGCTTTGAGGACGAGCATCCGCCGCGGCTGTGGGAGGCAAGTGGGCACCTACCGCTAAAATAGGTACAAGCGCGCTCCCGGCCTGGTGCTCGGCCATTATGGGACCTCAACGCTTGGAAGGGGTGTTTGACCTCAACCCGAAGGCGTCCCCACCTCAGTAGGTGCTTGCGGCGCCACATGGGGGGAAAATGACCGCCATGGGAGCGACCCAGACATCACTTTTTTGCTGTGCTCACGAGGGTTGGTAATTCAGGGCGCAGGCTCCTTTCCCAAGCGTATTACCCCTGAAGTAAGCCGAAGGCCAGGCCGGGGTACGCTTGTGCCCATTTGAACCAGTGGGTGCCCGGCGGCGGTGGGAATCGAACCCACAACCTACCGCGAGATATCGTAGACGGTGACTGGGTGGACGACACGAAGCTTTGGCCACAGCTTCAGAGAAGATGCAAAAGCGCTTTCGAAGCTGATTAAGCTACGTCCAAACGGCGCGAGCAGCGTATATGGTGCTTGCTCTAAAGGCGGTGCTAAGTATATGTATTCCAAGCTGTCCAAACTTTCCGCGCATGAATTCAATCAGGATTAGTGGGTTTTACTCTTCGTTCTTTATTTTGCAAATATTTTGAAGCAGCGGCTTGTAAATCTTTCTCACTTAGTAAATTTCCTCGGTGCGGTCACCATATCTGATTATTTTCTGCCTAATCATCGCGGGTGTGCTCAGTTCCGTTAGATTTGTTCTTGCTGCGTACAAGGCTTGGAAGGTAGCTGTTTTGTGCATTGTAATACCTTGTAGCAAAGATGTATTAGCGCTACTAACTCGCTCACTCTTGTGGACCGCCACAACACATTCAGCTCCGACCATTCGTGCGCTATCGGTGTAGTCAGTCGTTTATAGTGAGTTTATCATGCGCATATATTTAAGTACGCGCCCATTAACTTATTCTTGACACGTTGGCGAAATAGTGGGCGCAAGTTTGCGTGCTATTTGGGGTAGGTGTGTGTAGATACTATGCGCGAAACCTACTATAATAGGAAGCGGCGCTACTCCTTTTATCATTGTTTAACGAGCGGTACTCACTCTTGCTGACGTACCGTTGCTGAAGCCCTTTCTTTGAAAGTTAGAGATACAACGCTGGCGGATGAGCAAATTTCTCTATCCTTGAGGAAAGCCGTACACCTCGAAGTGCCGGAAACACGTACGGACTGTAGCAGCAGCGGTCCGCGAACTTCGCCACGCATATTCGCTACATTCCTTAATATGTCATTCAGTATTTTCGCAGCCAACTACTGCACACGTCTTCAATCCACATGATTGAATCCAGAATGATTGGAGCACAGTGCGTTAGCGAAAACTCAGTTGCATTTCCGACAGCTGATCGCACAGAAGCAAGGTAGAAGCGGTAATGGCTTCGTATTCGTGCGCAGTCGCTGAGGCGATGTACAGCGCGCCGCCGAAAGCGCCATCTCGTTTCTGTAGAACAAACTGATCCGCGATAAGGGTCAATAACGTCACGCGTGTCGGAGGTGCCGGCGCGGCTGCAGCAGCGGTTGCGGCAGATGCATGGGAGGTGCGGTGACCGCGGCGGCGCTTGTGTTGACATAGTGTGGTGCCGTATGAAGAAAAATATGTATGATTTCATAATGTATGCAGCCCCTGTATGCAACCTAAACTGCTTCGCTGGTAATCCGTCCCCATATGAATGTTGCGGCCCCACGAATATTTTTTTTATTCCAAATTCGCCATTAGCCCTCCGTGATAGGTCAAAATGGCTCCGGTCCAGCCCATATGGGCGGGGCGTCCACCCATATGGGCAGGACCCGGGAGAGCAATTTTGACCTATGACAATGGGCTAGTGCATGGCGGCGTGAACGCAGGTTACGCGCAAGCGCATGGACGCCACGAACATGCGCCGCTAGCGCCGCGGTGTCTAAGCACAGACGGAAAGGACGCGAACGCGACGATTCTCTTCTCCGCCTCAAGACGCCTTCTCACCTCCGGCGCTCGCTTCCCTCGAGGTGACAAACGTAATTTCGCCGATTTCTCAGACGGAGCATGTACGCTTGCGAGTAAAATATTCAGAGCCCTTCCAATACTGTGAAGATGGAAGCCAGCGAAGCTGTGACTATGGTGGGTCTCCTGTAGTGATTATCGCCCCCACCATGAGAATGGGCGTATCGTCTTAGGCATCACACAAACGAACACATATATATCATGAACGTTCCGGTTGAGAAACTCGTGTTGAAACGCGGCCGTCGCACCGGGGAAGTCGGCGCTATAGCGTTGCCGAGGCGTGCACCACCGTTTTCGGGTTCCTGGAGGGCAAGACGACGCTGACGTTAGGCCTCAACATCGCGCTTCCGCAACTCGGGGTCCGCGGCTCTTCGCTGACGTTTCGCCTGGGCTTCGGAAGCCCTCACGCCAGAATTGGTACGACGACGACGAGCCCTTAGCTGAGCGCGTTCGCGGCGGCCTTGCTCAAACGCGTTAGGAAACGTCGTCAATTGCTCATGAATGGCTCATACCCCCGTAAACGGGGCCTCCCCATTACGACGACAGAAGAAGTGAAATTCTACGCTGGAATGATTAGGCGCAACGCAGCCAGCAATGGAAGCAGACGACGCCGACGAACGCGGGAGCAGTGGCACGAGCGCGTGCCAATCAGGAGCACGAGCCAACGAGCCAGCTGCGGAAGAGTACGACGACGCTTGAGGTCAACGCTGATTTATGATAGTTTTTTTCTACACGCGGACACAACCCTGGGGGAACTAGCCCTTAACAGCTTCGCTGTAAAACTGATTGGAATAGTTTTAGGTTAACCCGGCCCAAGTGTGTACTTGTCGCACTTCGAAATTTTTGCGCACCAAATTGGATGTGTGGGCCTTGCGCAAGTAGATATCATACAGCTGTAGCTATCACAAATACACAAAAACACAATGGCTGTTAGCATATGCCTGGCGCGTGCTGTACTGAGTACAGAGAATAGTGAGCAGCAGGGCATGAAACAAGGCGGGCACGATCCTTTTATACACAACTCACATATCATCCGTATTGGCCAATCAGGCACGAGAATCGGCACCGATAATGCACCGCTGCGGTTTCGTCATCGGCGAGTCCGATTTGCAGTGGAACACCTTCGCGAAGTCCTCCACAAAAATCAACGGCACATTTAAGGCTCGCATCAGTCCCGGTTCCAGTACAAGTGGGCAGCGGTAGTAGGCGAGCAGTGTGTAGAACATTTCGCCGTGCGACATCTTCAACAGCCTCCAAGCTGGGCGAACGGCGTCCCAGTCTTTACGGTCGAACGCTTTCAAAACAGACGCTAGGCCTAATGCTACAGTCATAGATCCCAACGCCCACCTGTTTAGCTTGTCGGTTTCGAAATAGTACTCTACGTAGCACTCGGCAAGTCGTCTGATTCTATCCTGTGTAATGAGAGTCCACTTTTCGTAGTTCAGCACCATAGACCAAACGCCTTGGGCTACCAGCAATCCGACAATGGCCATGTTCGGAATCTCCGAGCTCGGCCCGGAACCGGCGCGGACGAAGTAGTTCATGGCGGCCCGCAAAAAAATGTGGCGAGTACCGACGTGAACCAGGTCATCCCTCGGCCTCTCCCAGTGCGCGCCGTACCACCGCGCGCGGTAGACTTCGAAGCTGTACGCGCGAGCCCTCAGTAGGTTTTCGGGAAACACGAGCGTGGGCTCGGGCACCGCGACCGTGCGAAAACCGACGTCAGTCCAGGGGGTGTCCAGAGACACGAAGCTGAAGAAGTGCTTTAGGTTCTCGGTGTCTTCGGCTTGGAAGATCGGGCTCGAGCTGACATCGCGGTTCACGATGTCCTTGACGGCCACGAATATGGCGCGTATCCGGTCCAACTTCTCGGGGTCGGTTGTCAGTTCCGCGACGAACTTGGCCCAGATGTCGTCAATCAGTCTGACGCTCTCGTTACACACTTTGGACACGCCGGGCCAAGAGCCGTCGCGTGCGCCGTAGAACTGCCACGCTCCTTTCTCGACGCTGTGCAGAAGCAGAAAAGCGGCCTTGGCTCCTAGGAACGCAACGTTATCCGCGGCGTACAAGTTGTACACGGTGCGCACCTCTTCGACGCCATGGACCAGGATGGTCGTGTCGTTGTCGACCAGGTAGCCAACGGCGCGGAGAGAGAACCGCAGGTCCATCACGTTCCAAACCGTTCGATCGAATTCGTCGGCGTCGCTGCTGGCGACGCGGTACTGCTTCGTTCGAGCTTTAACGACCACGGCAGCAACACGACTGCACATACTCGCCGTCAGCTTTTCCACTTCTTCCAGCGTCACCGAGGCGTTTGCGACGCGTGCCAGAGCTTTGATCGAAGCTTTGAAGACGTCGGAAGGGATGATCCCGGCTTTACAACGCATAGCGACGCCAAGGGATAGCTGGGACGCATTCCGGTTATGGCGCACGGCGACGGCGGACGGTAGCCCGTACTTGAGCGATGCCATTGTGGCGTAAAGGAACGCGTTTCGCGAATTCATCTTCGTCAGAACTTCGCGCATCGCCTGGGCCAGAGCGACGGCTAGTTCTGAGACGAACGCTTCCCAGCGCGGAACCGTCTCGACGCACGACTTGTAGTAGGCGGTGAGGAAGCGGCCGGCCTTGCCTATTGGCACTCCTCGGGGAAAGACGCCCGTGATCATGACGCGCTCGAGCTCCGCTTGTTGCGTTGCTTGCTTCCAGAGCTTGGACTCGATGACGCGGTTACAGACGCGCCCGAAGAAGTCGCGGCACGGACTTACGCTGGCGTTGACAACACTGGCCGTCTCGCGGGCGTCCTCCGGGCAGCAGAATAATTGTCCTCCTGATACAGCAGACTCGCGCAGTTTGGTGCGGCGGCTTGTCGGGAACAGGATTAGCAACAGGGTGCCAACTACGAACGTCACGACGACCACCAGAACGCACGCAGTGAGCAGCCTTCGGCCGCGGGGGTGTCTGAGCATGGGGAGACTTCTCAGCAGCGGGAAGCCGACGGTCCTTCCGGTTGGCGAGGGTGAGCTGGTGGGATCGGCCATGTCCGCCGACTTGGGTACGTTCTTCTTCTTAGCCGGGCGCGTGTCCGGCGCGTGCAACAGTGTGATGCTGAAGATGATGATGACCGCGCAGCGGAAAATCTTAAGGGGTCCGGTTTTTCACAAATGTGGTTCTACACGCGGTTTATAGTACGTAAGCGCTAGAGTCGTGCGCCACACGACCATGACACACGCACACCGATCACCCATAAAGGGATGGGTGAGCAGTGCGCCGCGCCGTGTACCGGCGCACTGCTGCGCGCTTTTCAGCCACTTCAAGCCAGGGGAAGGCGAGCCCGCAGACACAGCAAGGGAGACTCTCGGCGACACTCTGCTGTGTCATGCGTGTGGTGTGCTGGAACGTAGATGGTCGAGCAGTCTGTGAGGAGTTCACAGTACTGTCAGTTCTGGCAGTAGCACTCTGGAGCTGGGGGCGTCCCGACTGTCTTGCGAATTGCTCTGCTGGCTGCGGAGATCGAATCAGGCGGGCGTGGTCCAATGCTCTATCCACTTCGGATACAATGCTGAGGAAGTCGTCCACGGTACGGGGTCGCTGAACAGCGATGAATGTGGCTACTTGGTCGTCACGAATGCCTTGAACGAGGTATCAACCAAAAGTCGGTCGATTAGTTCCTCCTTGTTGCCGGTTGTGGAGAGGTTCCGGCGTTGCAGCTCATTTTTAATCAACTGTGCATTCACGGTGGCGAGGTCTTCTGCGGTGGCAACGCGGCAGTTGATGAACGACATCGCTGTTGACACGCCGGGCTGGGTAGGCTTAGGAATGGTTTGGCGTTCAACAGCGCTCAGTCGAGGGCACGGCGGCTTACTTGGCGGGCGAAGTGACTGTGGCAGGTTGCGGATGTCAACTGCGCCATGTGTGAGCGTAGGAAGTGGGCGGAAAGGGTGGAAAACGTTTAATTGGCAGAATTACAAACTGTGTTCTCATTGTTTGAGGCTGAAAAAACTCCGGCTCCCCGCTCTTCTCCGGAAAACGTCTAACGGCTCTCCGGGTTGCTTGACCTGGTTTCTGAATAAAGCTATGCTTAGAACTGAAGCTCACAATATTTAAAGATAAACAACATCACAATTAATTGCAATTAATAGAACTGGAACCTAAATACAAAATGGTCATATAGTTGTCAGTGACCGCGAAATTACGGCGCACCGCAACATAGAATAAAATTGGAGGACGCTTAAGCTTCGCCTTTAAGAGTAGAACGCAATAGCGTTATCGGGACCCGTTTGCATCGCATCGTTCGCATACGGCATGTAGGCTTCATTCACTGCAACACTGAACGTGGGAAAGCCAGCTTACAAATACCAAGCTTACACCAATCCCCTAAAAGTCGGCTTCACTTTTAAACAGAAATGCATTGCTGGAAAGACGTTTTCCAGGAGCAATATCAGTGGGCTTATATTAAAATGTGAAGGCCCTAGCACCTTTTTTTATTATGTTATTTTAATTGATTGCATTTGCCCCGAGGCGCGCGCGTGTCCAAAACGAATTAGCAGGCGAAGTCCCAATTTGACCTGCCTAGGATGCGAGCGCTATCTGGAAATCATTGTCGTAAGTACTCGAACGCGTGGCTCTAGGTCTGGTAGAAATGCTGGAAAAGGGGTTTGTGTTTGAGTTTCCTCGTAGCACAATTAGGTTTTCTCGTACATTCAAACTACAATCCAACGCCGATCAGTAAAAAATCCGAGGCCGAATCCGACGCCGAATGGCAAAGTCGTACCTGACCATTTTTCTGACGGATTTCACTGTGAGAAATTCAATTTTTGTTCACCAAACCCTTGCACCAAGTGGAGGGCCTGCGCAGTCGAGGTGGTTGGGGATGATTTTCTCCGCCTCCCGCCGGCATTGCACGCCGACATCGCATGCCGACGCCAGTCGCCGACGCCGGATTTTCTGCGACACGGGGCCCTTAACGCTATCGCGTTAAAACATACAATGACTCCGTCTGGACGGAACGGCCAGCTAGCTTTCGGTCAGCGATCTTGCGATGGCGCACCCCCGAGCAGAGGAAATGGAGAGAGAAACAGCATAGAGTAGCATACAGGGTCTCAGATCGCAAGGCGCTGCCTCAGGACATCGCGACATACGGAAGGGCGCGCGCACCCGCCGAGGCCGGATGGCCCGACTCGCCTGTAACCGCCGGCCGGCGACAAACTGAGGACCGCCGCCGGCCAAAGCGGCCGATATGTACGCGCCTTCCGGCGTACCGGTGTTATTTCACCAGACCCCGTCTCGTCGTAGTTTCATTAACTGAATTTTGCGGTAAACGATGCATAAGCACGACTGTACCGCTCCCATTGCTATGCGGCCTCAGCGGCCGGCAGTCCGCGTCTCGTCCTCATAAATGCTGGCTTGTAACTCTTCGCAGAAGCGCTCATGAATTCTTCCCCGCATAACCTCTTCGCTTCCAGCTTTTATCTGAACTTTTAATTAGGCTTATCACGCTGAAAGTACAATGCTCACCGAATTTGATTTGAGCAGAAAGGGACCGCCTACCAAAGAAGTGCATTATCTGTAAAAAGTTCCCAAGCCCTTCCTGAACTGCTTAATCAGTTTTCTTTAAACTTGTAAAGGCGCTGCTCGTGGCCACAACAGATCGTGCTAGATGACGAGAAAGAAGACCATCCAGCCAGCGACTCAACGACCAAGAGTCTTCTAATTCCATCAGCATCTCGGCCAATACCCCTGCGCCAGTGGGTATGAGCCAGTGACAGATGGCAAGCAAACAAAGGGTCTTGGCCTACCCCTTGAGTGGGTACGCGCAAGAAAAGAGGAGCATCATCACCATCACTATCACCATCAAGAAGGTTGGCACGCCAGGGCCACTCCGTTGCTTCTAATGAACGCGGCCGCGGTCACTTGGAAATGCGATCTCCAGAAATTGTTTCACGACTCTTGTATAACACGCCAGACGTCTTGCATGGCTTGACGACACGTTATGTAACGTTCACGGTGACTACGAATCTTTAGTCAAAGACTGCACCTACAAGTTAAAGCGTTAACGCACATAAAAAAATGTCACAGTTTCGCCCTAAGGGCGAAGCAATGAATGCGATAGCAACACAGCAATGTCATTCGAAATAAGGTGAGCGGCTTTGGTAGCAATATGAATTGTAGTAAACATGAGCTGATTAAGTAAGCAGGTGTGCTGCGGCGTAAGTAGACCGACATGAAGAGAGACTCGATGACCACGAGAAGGCGCGTGTGAAACGGTGGTGTCGATGAGAAGCGCTTCCCGTGGGCAGCGCGTGCGAAGGGACACACCTGTAGCGCTGCACTGCCGATCCGGGCAGCATTTCATGTGTAGCGTGCGTTGGAAAATGTGGCCCGACTATTACGAACTGAATGAACAAGCGTGGTGTGAGCGCGCACAAACAAACACGAAGAGATCACACTGAATGACAGCAGACAACGACTGTCAAAACGCTGGCAGCAAGCATACGCCGCAGCGGGCGAAGGTACGTGCGGTCTATCGCTTCAACGGAAACTGAGCGGCGAATGCACGGCGAGAGCCGTGTGGAGATAAGAGACGGTGCGAGCGAGCGACGAGCGCGGTTGTTGGCAGAGAAGTGCGCCCCCCCCCCCCCCCCCCCCGCTCCCTCCGGCGCTGGCTTCCTGCTTCCTTGCTTGCGCGTGGGAGATTGAGTGCGTTCGCTCTCCGTGATAGCGCGCGTCCCCGCACGCTTCCGCTCGGGCATACGGCGCGCGGCGAAGATTTTATCTATAGGGAACCTCACGGCGACGGCGACGGCGACGACGACGGCGACACCGACGGCAGAAATCCGGTTGAAGTATCGCAATAAAAGAGGTGTAGGAGCAGAACAGTGCGTACAACTCTACGTGGAAGAAAATGTACAAAAGAGACACAAGCGTAAACCTATAGGCCTGTTTAAACGTTTGTGCGCGATAAAATCGTATGCAGAATATATAGACACACACTGACAATAGCTCCTACAAATGTATTTGTTCGAAGCGGGGCAGAAATGTACATGCCCAGAAAATATGACGCTCATATAAAGCGTCCTGCGTGCCGTTTATTCCGCGTTGTTAACTTAAGACGGCCTAACCAACTAGACTCATATTTACTATCATACTATTTTAAATAACATTAAGGCACGCAAATTGGGCTGAAATTCTAATGCTTGGGTTTACTTGGCAGCTTTGTGCAACTTCCAGGTAGATGACAACTTGCATTTTCATGATATCGAGTTCAGAAGAGAGCGCCATTATTCTGACAGGGATGGCTATAAGTACGCCATCAGAAATGCAGCCAGGTTATACTGTAAGAGCACTTCAAATATCAAGACTGAATGTATACATAGTGTGCGACAATACTGCGACAACACTCCATGACGGTACTGTAACGCAATGCGTTATGAGTTACCGTGCGCACGCACGCATACACGCACGCACTCGCACAAGAGCGGCAACAGGAAGGTCATCAGAGAGTGGTACTACTGGCGGGCACACAAAAGGACCGCAGGAACTGCCGTGCGGGATGCATAGTGGGCCATGTGGAACCGCCACCATGATTCACCGCGGAAGTCCCCGGTATACACCCCACAAGCCACTGCAGGACACGCGAAAACAAACACAGCGCCCTCCGTCAACACACAGTGGGTGGAGGCAGCGCCGAAACTCTGCAGGGGACAATTGACCTTGCAACGACGGGATGGGTCTGTGGATCGGATAAACACATCGGTTCGTGTGCGATGTGCCTGCTAAAGCAATGCGTACTTCGTTGCTAATACGAATAGATAGATAGATTAGATAGATAGATAGATAGATAGATAGATAGATAGATAGATAGATAGATAGATAGATAGATAGATAGATAGATAGATAGATAGATAGATAGATAGATAGATAGATAGATTCTCAAGCAACACAAGTGGATGCCGGACGCCAGGTTAATTCTGAGCGACTTTTAACACGCACATATGCAGGGTGTCCCAGCTATCACGCAGCACGATTTAGAAAAAGAGGAACGGCGTTACGTGAAGCCAACCTAGTGCGTATTGTTTCCAGTACAATGGAGTAGCCGCCAGTAATTTTTTCGTTACTGAGA